>NW_027195056.1:0-265000 GCF_038502225.1 Cherax quadricarinatus
TGACTGTTAAGGCTAGAAGTAGTGTAGATGGTGACTGTGAACAATATAAGTAGTGTAGATGGTGACTGTGAAGCCTACAAGCAGTGTAGATGGTGACTGTGAAGGTTAGAAGTAGTGTAGATGATGACTGTGAAGGCTTGAAATAGTGTAGATGGTGACTGTGAAGGCTTAAAGTAGTGTAGATGGTGACTATGAAGGTTAGAAGTAGTGTAGAAGGTGACTGTGAAGGCTAGAAGTAGTGTAGATGGTGACTGTGAACGTTAGAAGAAGTGTAGATGGTGACTGTGAAGGTTAGAAGTAGTGTAGATGGTGACTGTGAAGGTTAGAAGTAGTGTAGATGGTGACTGTGAAGGTTAGAAGTAGTGTAGATGGTGACTGTGAAGGTTAGAAGTAGTGTAGATGGTGACTGTGAAGGTTAGAAGTAGTGTAGATGGTGACTGTGAAGGTTAGAAGTAGTGTAGATGGTGACTGTGAAGGTTAGAAGTAGTGTAGATGGTGACTGTGAAGGTTAGAAGTAGTGTAGATGGTGACTGTGAAGGTTAGAAGTAGTGTAGAAGGTGACTGTGAAGGCTAGAAGTAGTGTAGATGGTGACTGTGAAGGTTAGAAGTAGTGTAGATGGTGACTGTGAAGGTTAGAAGTAGTGTAGAAGGTGACTGTGAAGGCTAGAAGTAGTGTAGATGGTGACTGTGAACGTTAGAAGAAGTGTAGATCGTGACTGTGAAGGTTAGAAGTAGTGTAGATGGTGACTGTGAAGGTTAGAAGTAGTGTAGATGGTGACTGTGAAGGTTAGAAGTAGTGTAGATGGTGACTGTGAAGGTTAGAAGTAGTGTAGATGGTGACTGTGAAGGTTAGAAGTAGTGTAGATGGTGACTGTGAAGGTTAGAAGTAGTGTAGATGGTGACTGTGAAGGTTAGAAGTAGTGTAGATGGTGACTGTGAAGGTTAGAAGTAGTGTAGATGGTGACTGTGAAGGTTAGAAGTAGTGTAGATGGTGACTGTGAAGGTTAGAAGTAGTGTAGATGGTGACTGTGAAGGTTAGAAGTAGTGTAGATGGTGACTGTGAAGGTTAGAAGTAGTGTAGATGGTGACTGTGAAGGTTAGAAGTAGTGTAGATGGTGACTGTGAAGGTTAGAAGTAGTGTAGATGGTGACTGTGAAGGTTAGAAGTAGTGTAGATGGTGACTGTGAAGGTTAGAAGTAGTGTAGATGGTGACTGTGAAGGTTAGAAGTAGTGTAGATGGTGACTGTGAAGGTTAGAAGTAGTGTAGATGGTGACTGTGAAGGTTAGAAGTAGTGTAGATGGTGACTGTGAAGGTTAGAAGTAGTGTAGATGGTGACTGTGAAGGTTAGAAGTAGTGTAGATGGTGACTGTGAAGGTTAGAAGTAGTGTAGATGGTGACTGTGAAGGTTAGAAGTAGTGTAGATGGTGACTGTGAAGGTTAGAAGTTTTGTAGATGGTGACTGTGAAGGTTAGAAGTAGTGTAGAAGGTGACTGTGAAGGTTAGAAGTAGTGTAGATGGTGACTGTGAAGGTTAGAAGTAGTGTAGATGGTGACTGTGAAGGTTAGAAGTAGTGTAGAAGGTGACTGTGAAGGTTAGAAGTAGTGTAGAAGGTGACTGTGAAGGTTAGAAGTTTTGTAGATGGTGACTGTGAAGGTTAGAAGTAGTGTAGAAGGTGACTGTGAAGGTTAGAAGTAGTGTAGATGGTGACTGTGAAGGTTAGAAGTTTTGTAGATGGTGACTGTGAAGGTTAGAAGTTTTGTAGATGGTGACTGTGAAGGTTAGAAGTTTTGTAGATGGTGACTGTGAAGGTTAGAAGTAGTGTAGATGGTGACTGTGAAGGTTAGAACTAGTGTAGATGGTGACTATGAAGGCTAGAAGTAGTGCAGACGGTGACTGTGAAGGTTAGAAGTAGTGTAGATGGTGACTGTGAAGGTTAGAAGTAGTGTAGATGGTGACTGTGAAGGTTAGAAGTAGTGTAGATGGTGACTGTCAAGGTTAGAAGTAGCGCAGATGGTGACTGTGAAGGTTAGAAGTAGTGTAGATGGTGACTGTGAAGGTTAGAAGTAGTGTAGATGGTGACTGTGAAGGTTAGAAGTAGTGTAGATGGTGACTGTGAAGGTTAGAAGTAGTGTAGATGGTGACTGTGAAGGTTAGAAGTAGTGTAGATGGTGACTGTGAAGGTTAGAAGTAGTGTAGATGGTGACTGTGAAGGCTAGAAGTAGTGAAGATGGTGACTGTGAAGGTTAGAATAATGTAGAGGGTGACTGTGAAGGTTAGAAGAAGTGTAGATGGTGACTGTGAAGGCTAGAAGTAGTGTAGATGGTGACTGTGAAGGTTATAACTAGTGTAGATGGTGACTGTGAAGGTTAGAAGAATGTAGACGGTGACTGTGAAGGCTAGAAGTAGTGTAGACCGTGACTGTGAAGGTTAGAAGCAGTGTAGAAGGTGACTGTGAAGGCTAGAAGTAGTGTACATGGTGACTGTGAAGGTTAGAAGTAGTGTAGACCGTGACTGTGAAGGTTAGAAGCAGTGTAGAAGGTGACTGTGAAGGCTAGAAGTAGTGTACATGGTGACTGCGAAGGCTAGAAGTAGTGTACATGGTGACTGTGAAGGTTAGAAGTAGTGTAGACCGTGACTGTGAAGGTTAGAAGTAGTGTAGATGGTGACTCTGAAGGTTAGAAGTAGTGTAGATGGTGACTGTGAAGGTTAGAAGTAGTGTAGATGGTGACTGTGAAGGTTAGAAGTAGTGTAGATGGTGACTGTGAAGGTTAGAAGTAGTGTAGATGGTGACTGTGAAGGTTAGAAGTAGTGTAGATGGTGACTGTGAAGGTTAGAAGTAGTGTAGATGGTGACTGTGAAGGTTAGAAGTAGTGTAGATGGTGACTGTGAAGGTTAGAAGTAGTGTAGATGGTGACTGTGAAGGTTAGAAGTAGTGGAGATGGTGACTGTGAAGGTTAGAATTAGTGTAGATGGTGATTGTGAAGGTTAGAAGTAGTGTAGATGGTGACTGTGAAAGTTAGAAGTAGTGTAGATGGTGACTGTGAAGGTTAGAAGTAGTGTAGATGGTGACTGTGAAGGTTAGAAGTAGTGTAGATGGTGACTGTGAAGGTTAGAAGTAGTGTAGATGGTGACTGTGAAGGTTAGAAGTAGTGTAGATGGTGACTGTGAAGGTTAGAAGTAGTGGAGATGGTGACTGTGAAGGTTAGAAGTAGTGTAGATGGTGACTGTGAAGGTTAGAAGTAGTGTAGATGGTGACTGTGAAGGTTAGAAGTAGTGTAGATGGTGACTGTGAAGGTTAGAAGTAGTGTAACTGTGTAGATAGAAGTAGTGTAGATGGTGACTGTGAAGGTTAGAAGTAGTGTAGATGGTGACTGTGAAGGTTAGAAGTAGTGTAGATGGCGACTGTGAAGGTTAGAAGTAGTGTAGATGGTGACTGTGAAGGCTAGAAGAAGTGTGGATGGTGACTGTGAAGGTTAGAAGTAGTGTAGATGGTGACTTTTAAGGTTAGAAGTAGTGTAGATGGTGACTGTGAAGGTTAGAAGTAGTGTAGATGGTCACTGTGAAGGCTAGAAGTAGTGTAGATGGTGACTGTGAAGGCTAGAAGTAGTGTAGATGGTGACTATGAAGGTTAGAAGTAGTGTAGATGGTGACTCTGAAGGTAAGAAGTAGTGTAGATGGTGACTGTGAAGCTAAGAAGTAGTGTAGATGGTGACTGTGAATGTTATAAGTAGTGTAGATGGTGACTGTGTACGTTAGAAGTAGTGTAGATGGTGACTGTGAAGGTTAGAAGTAGTGTAGATGGTGACTGTGAAGGTTAGAAGTAGTGTAGATGGTGACTGTGAAGGTTAGAAGTAGTGTAGATGGTGACTGTGAAGGTTAGAAGTAGTGTAGATGGTGACTGTGAAGGTTAGAAGTAGTGTAGATGGTGACTGTGAAGGTTAGAAGTAGTGTAGATGGTGACTGTGAAGGTTAGAAGTAGTGTAGATGGTGACTGTGAAGGTTAGAAGTAGTGTAGATGATGACTGTGAAGGTTAGAAGTAGTGTAGATGATGACTTTGAAGGTTAGAAGTAGTGTAGATGGTGACTGTGAAGGTTAGAAGTAGTGTAGATGGTGACTCTGAATGTTAGAAGTAGTGTAGATGGTGACTGTGAAGGCTAAAAGTTGTGTGGATGGTGACTGTGATGTTTAGAAGTAGTGTAGATGGTGACTGTGAAGGCTAGAAGTAGTGTGGATGGTGACTGTGAAGGCTAGAAGTAGTGTGGATGGTGACTGTGAAGGTTAGAAGTAGTGTAGATGGTGACTGTGATGGTTAGAAGTAGTGTAGATGGTGACTGTGAAGGCTAGAAGTAGTGTGGATGGTGACTGTGAAGGTTAGAAGTAGTGTAGATGGTGACTGTGAAGGTTAGAAGTAGTGTAGATGGTGACTGTGAAGGTTAGAAGTTGTGTAGATGGTGACTGTGAAGGTTAGAAGTAGTGTAGATGGTGACTGTGAAGGTTAGAATTAGTGTAGACGGTGACTGTGAAGGTTAGAAGTAGTGTCGATGGTGACTGTGAAGGTTAGAAGTAGTGTAGATTGTGACTGTGATGGTTAGAAGTAGTGTAAATGGTGACTGTGAAGGTTAGAAGTAGTGTCGATGGTGACTGTGAAGGTTAGAAGAAGTGTAGATTGTGACTGTGAAGGTTAGAAGTAGTGTAAATGGTGACTGTGAAGGTTAGAAGTAGTGTAGATGGTGACTGTGAAGGTTAGAAGTAGTGTAGATGGTGACTGTGAAGGTTAGAATTAGTGTAGACGGTGACTGTGAAGGTTAGAAGTAGTGTCGATGGTGACTGTGAAGGTTAAAAGTAATGTAGTTGGTGACTGTGAAGGCTAGAAGTAGTGTGGATGGTGACTGTGAAGGTTAGAAGTAGTGTAGATGGTGACTGTGAAGGTTAGAAGTAGTGTAGATGGTGACTGTGAAGGTTAGAATTAGTGTAGACGGTGACTGTGAAGGTTAGAAGTAGTGTCGATGGTGACTGTGAAGGTTAGAAGTTGTGTAGATGGTGACTGTGAAGGTTAAAAGTAATGTAGTTGGTGACTGTGAAGGCTAGAAGTAGTGTGGATGGTGACTGTGAAGGTTAGAAGTAGTGTAGATGGTGACTGTGAAGGTTAGAAGTAGTGTATATGGTGACTGTGAAGGTTAGAAGTAGTGTAGATGGTGACTGTGAAGGTTAGAAGTAGTGTAGATGGTGACTGTGAAGGCTAGAAGTAGTGTAGATGGTGACTGTGAAGGTTAGAAGTAGTGTAGATGGTGACTGTGAAGGTTAGAATTAGTGTAGATGATGTCTGTGAAGGTTAGAAGTAATGTAGATGGTGACTGTGAAGGTTAGAAGTAGTGTAGATGGTGACTGTGAAGGCTAGAAGTAGTGTGGATGGTGACTGTGAAGGTTAGAAGTAGTGTGGATGGTGACTGTGAAGGTTAGAAGTAGTGTAGATGGTGACTGTGATGGTTAGAAGTAGTGTAAATGGTGACTGTGAAGGTTAGAAGTAGTGTAGATGGTGACTGTGAAGGTTAGAAGTAGTGTAGATGGTGACTGTGAAGGTTAGAAGTAGTGTAGATGGTGACTGTGAAGGCTAGAAGTAGTGTGGATGGTGACTGTGAAGGTTAGAAGTAGTGTGGATGGTGACTGTGAAGGTTAGAAGTAGTGTAGATGGTGACTGTGAAGGCTAGAAGTAGTGTAAATGGTGACTGTGAAGGCTAGAAGTAGTGTGGATGGTGACTGTGAAGGTTAGAAGTAGTGTGGATGGTGACTGTGAAGGTTAGAAGTAGTGTAGATGGTGACTGTGATGGTTAGAAGTAGTGTAAATGGTGACTGTGAAGGTTAGAAGTAGTGTAGATGGTGACTGTGAAGGTTAGAAGTAGTGTAGATGGTGACTGTGAAGGTTAGAAGTAGTGTAGATCGTGACTGTGAAGGCTAGAAGTAGTGTAGATGGTGACTGTGAAGGTTAGAAGTAGTGTAGTTGGTGACTCTGAAGGTAAGAAGTAGTGTAGATGGTGACTGTGATGGTTAGAAGTAGTGTAGTTGGTGACTGTGAAGGCTAGAAGTAGTGTAGATGGTGACTCTGAAGGTTAGAAGTAGTGTAGATTGTGACTGTGAAGGTTAGAAGTAGTGTAGATGGTGACTGTGAAGGTAAGAAGTAGTGTATATGGTGACTGTGAAGGTAAGAAGTAGTGTAGATGGTGACTGTGAAGGTTAGAAGTAGTGTAGATGGTGACTGTGAAGGCTAGAAGTAGTGTAGATGGTGACTGTGAAGGTTAGAAGTAGTGTGGATGGTGACTGTGAAGGTTAGAAGTAGTGTAGATGGTGACTGTGAAGGCTAGAAGTAGTGTAGATGGTGACTGTGAAGGTTAGAAGTAGTGTGGATGGTGACTGTGAAGGTTAGAAGTAGTGTGGATGGTGACTCTGAAGGTAAGAAGTAGTGTAGATGCTGAATGTGAAGGTTAGAAGTAGTGTAGATGGTGACTCTGAAGGTAAGAAGTAGTGTAGATGCTGAATGTGAAGGTTAGAAGTAGTGTAGATGGTGACTGTGAAGGTAAGAAGTAGTGTAGATGCTGAATGTGAAGGTTAGAAGTAGTGTAGATGGTGACTCTGAAGGTAAGAAGTAGTGTAGATGGTGACTGTGAAGGTTAGAAGTAGTGTAGATGGTGACTCTGAAGGTAAGAAGTAGTGTAGATGGTGACTGTGAAGGTTAGAAGTAGTGTAGATGGTGACTGTGAAGGTTAGAAGTAGTGTAGATGGTGACTGTGAAGGTTAGAAGTAGTGTAGATGGTGACTGTGAAGGTTAGAAGTAGTGTAGATGGTGACTGTGAAGGCTAGAAGTAGTGTAGATGGTGACTGTGAAGGCTAGAAGTAGTGTAGATGGTGACTCTGAAGGTTAGAAGTAGTGTAGATGGTGACTCTGAAGGTAAGAAGTAGTGTAGATGGTGACTGTGTAGGTTAGAAGTAGTGTAGATGGTGACTCTGAAGGTAAGAAGTAGTGTTGATGCTGAATGTGAAGGTTAGAAGTAGTGTAGATGGTGACTCTGAAGGTAAGAAGTAGTGTAGATGCTGAATGTGAAGGTTAGAAGTAGTGTAGATGGTGACTCTGAAGGTAAGAAGTAGTGTAGATGCTGAATGTGAAGGTTAGAAGTAGTGTAGATGGTGACTGTGAAGGTTAGAAGTAGTGTTGATGGTGACTGTGAAGGTTAGAAGTAGTGTTGATGGTGACTGTGAAGGTTAGAAGTAGTGTAGATGGTGACTGTGAAGGTTAGAAGTAGTGTAGATGCTGAATGTGAAGGTTAGAAGTAGTGTAGATGGTGACTCTGAAGGTAAGAAGTAGTGTAGATGCTGAATGTGAAGGTTAGAAGTAGTGTAGATGGTGACTGTGAAGGTTAGAAGTAGTGTTGATGGTGACTGTGAAGGTTAGAAGTAGTGTAGATGGTGACTGTGAAGGTTAGAAGTAGTGTAGATGGTGACTCTGAAGGTAAGAAGTAGTGTAGATGCTGAATGTGAAGGTTAGAAGTAGTGTAGATGGTGACTCTGAAGGTAAGAAGTAGTGTAGATGCTGAATGTGAAGGTTAGAAGTAGTGTAGATGGTGACTGTGAAGGTTAGAAGTAGTGTAGATGCTGAATGTGAAGGTTAGAAGTAGTGTTGATGGTGACTGTGAAGGTTAGAAGTAGTGTAGATGGTGACTGTGAAGGTTAGAAGTAGTGTAGATGGTGACTGTGAAGGTTAGAAGTAGTGTAGATGGTGACTCTGAAGGTAAGAAGTAGTGTAGATGCTGAATGTGAAGGTTAGAAGTAGTGTAGATGGTGACTGTGAAGGTTAGAAGTAGTGTATATGGTGACTATGAAGGTTAGAAGTAGTGCAGATGGTGACTGTGAAGGTTAGAAGTAGTGCAGATGGTGACTGTGAAGGTTAGAAGTAGTGTAGATGGTGACTATGAAGGTTAGAAGTAGTGCAGATGGTGACTGTGAAGGCTAGAAGTAGTGTAGATGGTGACTGTGAAGGTTAGAAGTAGTGCAGATGGTGACTGTGAAGGTTAGAAGTAGTGTAGATGGTGACTGTGAAGGTTAGAAGTAGTGTATATGGTGACTGTGTAGGTTAGAAGTAGTGTAGATGGTGACTGTGAAGGTTAGAAGTAGTGTTGATGGTGACTGTGAAGGCTAGAAGTGGTGTAGATGGTGACTGTGAAGGCTAGAAGTAGTGTAGATGGTGACTCTGAAGGCTAGAAGTAGTTTAGATGGTGACTATGAAGGTTAGAAGTAGTGTAGATGGTGACTGTGAAGGCTAGAAGTAGTGTAGATGGTGACTGTGAAGGTTAGAAGTAGTGTAGATGGTGATTGTGTAGGTTAGAAGTAGTGTAGATGGTGACTGTGAAGGTTAGAAGTAGTGTAGATGGTGACTGTGAAGGTTAGAAGTAGTGTAGATGGTGACTGTGAAGGTTTGAAGTAGTGCAGATGGTGACTGTGAAGGTTAGAAGTAGTGTAGATGGTGACTGTGAAGGTTAGAAGTAGTGTATATGGTGACTGTGTAGGTTAGAAGTAGTGTAGATGGTGACTGTGAAGGTTAGAAGTAGTGTTGATGGTGACTGTGAAGGCTAGAAGTGGTGTAGATGGTGACTGTGAAAGTTAGAAGTAATGTAGATGGTGACTGTGAAGGTTAGAAGTAGTGTAGATGGTGACTGTGATGGTTAGAAGTAGTGTAGATGGTGACTGTGAAGGTTAGAAGTAGTGTAGATGGTGACTGTGAAGGTTAGAAGTAGTGTAGATGGTGACTGTGAAGGCTAGAAGTAGTGTGGATGGTGACTGTGAAGGTTAGAAGTAGTGTAGATGGTGACTGTGAAGGCTAGAATTAGTGTGGATGGTGACTGTGAAGGTTAGAAGTAGTGTAGATGGTGACTGTGAAATCTAGAAGTAGTGTAGATGGTGACTGTGAAGGTTAGAAGTAGTATAGATGGTGACTGTGAAATCTAGAAGTAGTGTAGATGGTGACTGTGAAGGCTAGAAGTAGTGTGGATGGTGACTGTGAAGGTTAGAAGTAGTGTAGATGGTGACTGTGAAGGCTAGAAGTAGTGTGGATGGTGACTGTGAAGGTTAGAAGTAGTGTAGATGGTGACTGTGAAGGCTAGAAGTAGTGTGGATGGTGACTGTGAAGGTTAGAAGTAGTGTAGATGGTGACTGTGAAGGCTAGAAGTAGTGTGGATGGTGACTGTGAAGGTTAGAAGTAGTGTAGATGGTGACTGTGAAATCTAGAAGTAGTGTAGATGGTGACTGTGAAGGTTAGAAGTAGTGTAGATGGTGACTGTGAAATCTAGAAGTAGTGTAGATGGTGACTGTGAAGGCTAGAAGTAGTGTGGATGGTGACTGTGAAGGTTAGAAGTAGTGTAGATGGTGACTGTGAAATCTAGAAGTAGTGTAGATGGTGACTGTGAAGGTTAGAAGTAGTGTAGATGGTGACTGTGAAGGTTAGAAGTAGTGTCGATGGTGACAGTTTTAACAGAGGACCAGTCTATAGGATGACTGTGATCTGGAAATATAGGAAAGACAGAGAACTGATGAGTCTGGGAGAGAAGAAAGTCAGTTTAGCAGGTGGGAAGACAGAGTTTATGTAGTGGGAAGTGTAACCCAGACCAGAGAACCAATTACGACCACTGGAAATTACTGTGTCAAGGAACCGTTGGTCACAAATGTGGAGAACACAGAGAAAGACAGAAATAAGAACACTTCTCTTGACAGAGGGAACATGCTGAGAAAAGTAGTGGACAGATCCAACACACAGTGTAGGGTCTGTGCACCTGGTTGTAATATGATCAAAACGGAACCGTGAGAAGCTCTATATATCTTGTATTTCCTTCACCGAATTGACAAGTTGGTATTTTCACTATGTACACTATATACAATTTGTACAGTAATGTACAATATGGTGAACAAAGGAAGCAAAGCAAAAGTTACAGACTGCACCGTGTACGACCAGCAGCCCCAGACAAGTCTGCCAGGTTGCGTGTCACAAGTGAACCACATCGCTTCACAGCTTTAGCAGACTTGTGTGTGATTGGCCGATGTTCCGAGGTAGATATAATAATGGCACCCCTGTTGGTCGCTAAACCCTTAGCATCTGGTAGCATAAATAGAAGTGTGACATATACTGAATGAAATTAACATACTTGCGATAAATGGGAAAAAGAAAACCATAGCATGGACGGGGTTAGAACCCACGATCAGAGTCTTAATACTGAAGATCAACGCGTTAACCCAGTGAGCCAACGCGTCGGTCTGGAGATTTAAAACTCTCTGATCGCGGGTTCTAATCCCGCCCATGATATGGCTTGTTTGCAATTGTTTGCAATCTCGTGAGTCAGGAAAAAGAAAAGCCTGTAGCCGAGCGGTGGACATGTCACTGTACATAGACTTACGAGCGGTGGACATGTACGTCACGGGAAGGAAGCAAAGATTTAGATTCCCATTCAACTTTAAACTTGAAGGAAGGACCAAGATTGTTAAGGTCATCGAGAAATGACTGGAAGAGACAAGAGTCATGAGACCGGAGATCAAAGATGTCATCTACATAGCGGAGCCAGAGTGAAGGTCGCACATCAGTACTAGCAACAAGAACAGTCTTGAAGTATTCCATATATATAACAGGAAGAACAGGGGAGAGAGGAGAACCCCTAGAGAGCCTATAGCGACGGGTATTGACCGATCTTCTGCTAAAACCTGTCTACCCTCCTAGCCTTCACAGTCACCAGCCAGAGTGAAGGTCGCACATCAGTACTAGCAACAAGAACAGTCTTGAAGTATTATCATGTGGGATTCGAACACGTGGATAGGGTAAAGTAATACTCACGTAGGCTGGAAGTACGTATAATTACGGATAATGTGGGGAGCGCCCAAACAGCCGTAACCTTGCCTCCTTGCTCACTCTCGTAAGACTGACCGCCCACAGTACCCATATGTGAGGGGGTCTTTGAATACTGCTGTGGTCAGCACAATATGAATACAGACAGTGACTCAGGCAGAGACGGTTGGTAGTGAGTCATCTACTGGTACACTGGTTACTGGTAACTGGTTACTACTACTGAGAGCTCGGTTTCCGTGGCCATATTGCAATTAATTGTCCTGATAGTTAACCTAAGAGACGTCGTACTGATGATGAGTACCCAGATCTTCCCTACTGTACTTATCATAGAATACATGGACATGACACATCTGAGTGCAATGCTCTCTATAACCTTCAGTACTCTAGGTCTTTCCGTGGCCGTTCCAACCGCAGAACCCGTAGAGGAAACAGATATCGTCGTTCTCAAAATAACCAGAACCAGGCTCATTCTTCCAATTCTCAAAATAACCAGAACCAGGTTCATTCTTCCAATTCGGGGGAATTCGAGCGCCCCAGTCAAACCGTCCCATGGTGACAGTAGGTGATAATGAGTACACCATCCCCGTTCACAATTCCTTTGAAGCCTTAAGCAGTCTCGAGAATGACAATCCTGCTGATGATGTTGCTTCACATGTCTCTGACATAGATGATTTTGGGGATGAAGTGGAACAAGTCTTTTCTGATGACAATCCACCTTTTTGTTTGCACATAACTTCCAATGCAACCATAGGCCCTATAGTGCAAGCATCTGTTCATAATGCGCCCGTTCATTTGTTCATGGACTCTGGTGCGCAAGTCAATATTATTAGGTCTAGTTTGTTTAAGGATAAGCAGTTACGACATGTCCTTCTCGTAGAACCGACTCATGTGTCCTCCCTTAGTGGAGTAGCTGGTTCTCACCTGCGTGTCCGAGGTCGGACTTCCCTAACCTTTTCTATCCAAGGTAGAGACTTCACTGCTTCCTTCCTTGTTGTCGACCAGATTACTTTCCCTGGTGACCTTCTACTGGGCTTTGCTTCCATGCGAGACTTACGCATTGTGCTCGACCCTTATCGATGGCATGCCCAAATTGATGACTTGATCGTACCATTTTGGGGTTACCAGCTTGGATCCGAGATCTGCCATACTGCCGCAGAGTATGACACTCGAATTAAGTCCTTACAGGCCAGTGCATTTTCCAGTAGTGTACCCAAGCGGTCAGGCACTGATGATCCTGTCACTTCTGTCTGTGTTCCTGCAACTTCAGACTTGCAAGATAGTGTCCAGTTACCTCAAGTGTCCGAGGACGCTCTGACTACCTTGAGTGCTGAGCCTATCCCTGCAATGTCTACTAACAGCCGTAACCTTGCCTCCTTGCTCACTCTCGTAAGACTGACCGCCCACAGTACCCATATGTGAGGGGGTCTTTGAATACTGCTGTGGTCAGCACAATATGAATACAGACAGTGACTCAGGCAGAGACGGTTGGTAGTGAGTCATCTACTGGTACACTGGTTACTGGTAACTGGTTACTACTACTGAGAGTATTCCATATAAATAACAGAAAGAACAGGGGAGAGAGGAGAACCCCTAGAGAGCCTATAACGACGGGTATTGACCGATCTTCTGCTAAAACCTGTCTACCCTCCTAGCCTTCACAGTCACCAGCCAGAGTGAAGGTCGCACATCAGTAGTAGCAACAAGAACAGTCTTGAAGTATTCCATATAAATAATAACAAGAACAGGGGATACAGGAGAACGCATAACAACACCGAAAGTTTGAGAATAATGATAAGAAGAATCCACACAGAGGCGGATAAGATCAAGAAATATATCAGTAGGTACAGAGATGAAGTAACCCTTCACTGACCTTCACTCTGAGAGAGAGATGAAGTAACCCTTCACTGACCTTCACTCTGAGAGAGAGATGAAGTAACCCTTCACTGACCTTCACTCTGAGAGAGATGACGTAACCCTTCACTGACCTTCACTCTGAGAGAGAGATGACGTAACCCTTCACTGACCTTCACTCTGAGAGAGAGATGAAGTAACCCTTCACTGACCTTCACTCTGAGAGAGAGATGAAGTAACCCTTCACTGACCTTCACTCTGAGAGAGAGATGAAGTAACCCTTCACTGACCTTCTCTCTGAGAGAGAGATGAAGTAACCCTTCACTGACCTTCACTCTGAGAGAGAGATGACGTAACCCTTCACTGACCTTCACTCTGAGAGAGAGATGAAGTAACCCTTCACTGACCTTCTCTCTGAGAGAGAGATGAAGTAACCCTTCACTGACCTTCACTCTGAGAGAGAGATGACGTAACCCTTCACTGACCTTCACTCTGAGAGAGAGATGAAGTAACCCTTCACTGACCTTCACTCTGAGAGAGAGATGACGTAACCCTTCACTGACCTTCACTCTGAGAGAGAGATGAAGTAACCCTTCACTGACCTTCACTCTGAGAGAGAGATGAAGTAACCCTTCACTGACCTTCACTCTGAGAGAGAGATGACGTAACCCTTCACTGACCTTCACTCTGAGAGAGAGATGACGTAACCCTTCACTGACCTTCACTCTGAGAGAGAGATGACGTAACCCTTCACTGACCTTCACTCTGAGAGAGAGATGAAGTAACCCTTCACTGACCTTCACTCTGAGAGAGAGATGAAGTAACCCTTCACTGACCTTCACTCTGAGAGATGAAGTAACCCTTCACTGACCTTCACTCTGAGAGAGAGATGAAGTAACCCTTCACTGACCTTCTCTCTGAGAGAGAGATGAAGTAACCCTTCACTGACCTTCACTCTGAGAGAGAGATGACGTAACCCTTCACTGACCTTCACTCTGAGAGAGAGATGAAGTAACCCTTCACTGACCTTCTCTCTGAGAGAGAGATGACGTAACCCTTCACTGACCTTCACTCTGAGAGAGATGAAGTAACCCTTCACTGACCTTCACTCTGAGAGAGAGATGAAGTAACCCTTCACTGACCTTCACTCAGAGAGAGAGATGAAGTAACCCTTCACTGACCTTCACTCTGAGAGAGATGAAGTAACCCTTCACTGACCTTCACTCTGAGAGAGAGATGAAGTAACCCTTCACTGACCTTCACTCAGAGAGAGAGATGAAGTAACCCTTCACTGACCTTCACTCTGAGAGAGATGAAGTAACCCTTCAATGACCTTCACTCTGAGAGAGAGATGACGTAACCCTTCACTGACCTTCACTCTGAGAGAGATGAAGTAACCCTTCAATGACCTTCACTCTGAGAGAGAGATGACGTAACCCTTCACTGACCTTCACTCTGAGAGAGAGATGAAGTAACCCTTCACTGACCTTCACTCAGAGAGAGAGATGAAGTAACCCTTCACTGACCTTCACTCTGAGAGAGATGAAGTAACCCTTCACTGACCTTCACTCTGAGAGAGAGATGACGTAACCCTTCACTGACCTTCACTCTGAGAGAGAGATGAAGTAACCCTTCACTGACCTTCACTCTGAGAGAGATGAAGTAACCCTTCACTGACCTTCACTCAGAGAGAGAGATGAAGTAACCCTTCACTGACCTTCACTCTGAGAGAGATGAAGTAACCCTTCACTGACCTTCACTCTGAGAGAGATGAAGTAACCCTTCACTGACCTTCACTCTGAGAGAGATGAAGTAACCCTTCACTGACCTTCACTCTGAGAGAGAGATGAAGTAACCCTTCACTGACCTTCACTCTGAGAGAGAGATGAAGTAACCCTTCACTGACCTTCACTCTGAGAGACAGATGAAGTAACCCTTCACTGACCTTCACTCTGAGAGAGAGATGACGTAACCCTTCACTGACCTTCACTCTGAGAGAGAGATGAAGTAACCCTTCACTGACCTTCACTCTGAGAGAGAGATGAAGTAACCCTTCACTGACCTTCACTCTGAGAGATGAAGTAACCCTTCACTGACCTTCACTCTGAGAGATGAAGTAACCCTTCACTGACCTTCACTCTGAGAGAGAGATGAAGTAACCCTTCACTGACCTTCACTCTGAGAGATGAAGTAACCCTTCAATGACCTTCACTCTGAGAGAGAGATGACGTAACCCTTCACTGACCTTCACTCTGAGAGAGAGATGAAGTAACCCTTCACTGACCTTCACTCTGAGAGAGAGATGAAGTAACCCTTCACTGACCTTCACTCTGAGAGATGAAGTAACCCTTCACTGACCTTCACTCTGAGAGATGAAGTAACCCTTCACTGACCTTCACTCTGAGAAAATTATCATCATTAAGAGGGACAATAGTGAAGAGAGACTCAAGGTCAAGACTAGGCATCTTAAAGGTCGGGAGAGGACGAACATGTACCATGAAGTCTTGAGAGTGAGGAAGGTGAGCAACATGTACCATCAAGTCTTGAGAGTGAGGAAGGTGAGCAACATGTACCATGAAGTCTTGAGAGTGAGGAAGGTGAGCAACATGTACCATGAAGTCTTGAGAGTGAGGAAGGTGAGCAACATGTACCATGAAGTCTTGAGAGTGAGGAAGGTGAGCAACATGTACCATGAAGTCTTGAGAGTGAGGAAGGTGAGCAACATGTACCATGAAGTCTTGAGAGTGAGGAAGGTGAGCAACATGTACCATGAAGTCTTGAGAGTGAGGAAGGTGAGCAACATGTACCATGAAGTCTTGAGAGTGAGGAAGGTGAGCAACAGAAAAACTACCAAGAAAGAGAGTGAGAGTTTTGTCCAGTCATGAAGCCAGAGAATAATAGACAGAACCTCTGGACGATATGATGGGACGTAGAGTGACATCAGGTTGATCAGTTTTATGATGGGACGTAGAGTGACATCAGGTTTATCAGTTTTATGATGGGATGTAGAGTGACATCAGGTTTATCAGTTTTATCAAGACCATAGAAATAAAACAGAGAGAGACAAGTAACACAGAAATGTTGAATAAGGTCAAAGTCATGAGGACAAAGACCAGAGAGTCCAAAGTTTATTGTTGAAAGTTCTCTTGATACGATCAAGTTCTCTTGATACGATCAAGTTCTCTTGATATGATCAAGTTCTCTTGATACGATCAGGTTCTCTTGATACGATCAAGTTCTCTTGATACGATCAAGTTCTCTTGATATGATCAAGTTCTCTTGATACGATCAAGTTCTCTTGATACGATCAAGTTCTCTTGATACGATCCAGTTCTCTTGATACGATCCAGTTCTCTTGATACGATCAAGTTCTCTTGATACGATCCAGTTCTCTTGATACGATCCAGTTCTCTTGATACGATCAAGTTCTCTTGATACGATCAAGAGGGTTGGAAACAAGAGAAGTTTAGGTACGTGAGTCAGTGAGCAAAACTTCAGGATTTCTGACGATCAAGGACAACAAACAAACTGTCTTTGTTGGAAGAGAGGATGACAATGTTGTTAGTAGATTTAAGAGAATAAAGGGGAAGTTGATAGTGTCCAGGAAGGTGGTAATTCTTAGACAAGACCAGGAAGGAGAGCAACACCAAGACTTGTACAGGTCAGGAAGATTCCAAGAGTGAGAGTGACCCAAGGAATCACAGGAGGTCATCAGGTCAGTGCCAGCACAAAGGTCAGGTGAGTGGTAAAGGAATCAGAACCACCAAACAGTTCAAGGTGATGCTGGTAGAGTGTGACACAAGACAGTTACTAACACAGTCAGTAAGGCACAATTTTGACCAAGATCTGACATAACACGCTGAAGTTTGTCCTGTAGTTTAGCAGAACGAATTTGTAAATTAAGTCGAGCAATGCGAAAAACAATGGTAGTGAGAAGGTGACATAAATCTCCTGGGAGAGAAGAAAAGAGATCACGTTGATGTTGACGGAGAGTAAACAAGACATCAACGTGAGACTCAGTAGAAAGAATGAGAGAAAGTTAGAAGCGGACATTATCAGGAAAGTGAGTACCCGAGGTGGACATTATCAGGAAAGTGAGTACCCGAGGTGGACATTATCAGGAAAGTGAGTACCCGAGGTGGACATTATCAGGAAAGTGAGTACCCGAGGTGGACATTATCAGGAAAGTGAGTACCCGAGGTGGACATCATCAGGAAAGTGAGTACCCGAGGTGGACATTATCAGGAAAGTGAGAACCCGAGGTGGACATCATCAGGAAAGTGAGAACCCGAGGTGGACATTATCAGGAAAGTGAGTACCCGAGGTGGACATTATCAGGAAAGTGAGAACCCGAGGTGGACATTATCAGGAAAGTGAGAACCCGAGGTGGACATTATCAGGAAAGTGAGAACCCGAGGTGGACATTATCAGGAAAGTGAGAACCCGAGGTGGACATTATCAGGAAAGTGAGTACCCGAGGTGGACATTATCAGGAAAGTGAGAACCCGAGGTGGACATTATCAGGAAAGTGAGAACCCGAGGTGGACATTATCAGGAAAGTGAGAACCCGAGGTGGACATTATCAGGAAAGTGAGAACCCGAGGTGGACATTATCAGGAAAGTGAGAACCCGAGGTGGACATTATCAGGAAAGTGAGAACCCGAGGTGGACATTATCAGGAAAGTGAGAACCCGAGGTGGACATCATCAGGAAAGTGAGTACCCGAGGTGGACATTATCAGGAAAGTGAGAACCCGAGGTGGACATTATCAGGAAAGTGAGTACCCGAGGTGGACATTATCAGGAAAGTGAGAACCCGAGGTGGACATTATCAGGAAAGTGAGTACCCGAGGTGGACATTATCAGGAAAGTGAGTATCCGAGGTGGACATTATCAGGAAAGTGAGTACCCGAGGCGGACATTATCAGGAAAGTGAGTATCCGAGGTGGACATTATCAGGAAAGTGAGTACCCGAGGTGGACATTATCAGGAAAGTGAGTATCCGAGGTGGACATTATCAGGAAAGTGAGTACCCGAGGTGGACATTATCAGGAAAGTGAGTACCCGAGGTGGACATTATCAGGAAAGTGAGTATCCGAGGTGGACATTATCAGGAAAGTGAGTACCCGAGGTGGACATTATCAGGAAAGTGAGTACCCGAGGTGGACATTATCAGGAAAGTGAGTATCCGAGGTGGACATTATCAGGAAAGTGAGTACCCGAGGTGGACATTATCAGGAAAGTGAGTACCCGAGGTGGACATTATCAGGAAAGTGAGTATCCGAGGTGGACATTATCAGGAAAGTGAGTACCCGAGGTGGACATTATCAGGAAAGTGAGTACCCGAGGTGGACATTATCAGGAAAGTGAGTACCCGAGGTAGACATTATCAGGAAAGTGAGTACCCGAGGTAGACATTATCAGGAAAGTGAGTACCCGAGGTAGACATTATCAGGAAAGTGAGTACCCGAGGTAGACATTATCAGGAAAGTGAGTACCCGAGGTAGACATTATCAGGAAAGTGAGTACCCGAGGTAGACATTATCAGGAAAGTGAGTACCCGAGGTAGACATTATCAGGAAAGTGAGTATCCGAGGTAGACATTATCAGGAAAGTGAGTACCCGAGGCGGACATTATCAGGAAAGTGAGTATCCGAGGTGGACATTATCAGGAAAGTGAGTACCCGAGGTGGACATTATCAGGAAAGTGAGTACCCGAGGTGGACATTATCAGGAAAGTGAGTATCCGAGGTGGACATTATCAGGAAAGTGAGTACCCGAGGTGGACATTATCAGGAAAGTGAGTACCCGAGGCGGACATTATCAGGAAAGTGAGTATCCGAGGTGGACATTATCAGGAAAGTGAGTACCCGAGGTGGACATTATCAGGAAAGTGAGTACCCGAGGTGGACATTATCAGGAAAGTGAGTACCCGAGGCGGACATTATCAGGAAAGTGAGTATCCGAGGTGGACATTATCAGGAAAGTGAGTACCCGAGGTGGACATTATCAGGAAAGTGAGTACCCGAGGCGGACATTATCAGGAAAGTGAGTATCCGAGGTGGACATTATCAGGAAAGTGAGTATCCGAGGTGGACATTATCAGGAAAGTGAGTACCCGAGGTGGACATTATCAGGAAAGTGAGTACCCGAGGCGGACATTATCAGGAAAGTGAGTATCCGAGGTGGACATTATCAGGAAAGTGAGTACCCGAGGCGGACATTATCAGGAAAGTGAGTACCCGAGGTGGACATTATCAGGAAAGTGAGTATCCAAGGTGGACATTATCAGGAAAGTGAGTACCCGAGGTGGACATTATCAGGAAAGTGAGTATCCGAGGTGGACATTATCAGGAAAGTGAGTATCCGAGGTGGACATTATCAGGAAAGTGAGTACCCGAGGTGGACATTATCAGGAAAGTGAGTACCCGAGGTGGACATTATCAGGAAAGTGAGTATCCGAGGTGGACATTATCAGGAAAGTGAGTACCCGAGGTGGACATTATTAGGAAAGTGAGTACCCGAGGTGGACATTATCAGGAAAGTGAGTACCCGAGGTGGACATTATCAGGAAAGTGAGTACCCGAGGTGGACATTATCAGGAAAGTGAGTACCCGAGGTGGACATTATCAGGAAAGTGAGTATCCGAGGTGGACATTATCAGGAAAGTGAGTACCCGAGGTGTCGGGTTAGAGGAACCAGAAGAAGGAAGGTGACAACACAGGTTCAGTAAGACAGTAACGTAGAAAGTAAAGATGGATCTTAAACTCCTGGAAGATCACTCACATAAAAACAAAAGACGGATTTAAAACAAGAAACAACAATAAAAACATTTAAAAGAATAAGACCCTTACCTACAGGATCCATAAAGAACATAACAGCATAATACCGTGACTGCAATAATACACAACTAACCCGCACATAGGGGACAGGAGCTTATGACCAACTATTGGTCCGACTTGCACCATTTACAAAGCCACAATAACACAAAAGAGTTTTATTGGTTGTTAGATTCGTTAAGAACTGCGTCCTGACTCTGGTATTGATGCTAGAATGACCCGTTTGAGGACCACCTGGAAGAAGTCGATCTAATTCAGGTGTTCTGTGGTCGTGATCAGGGTGTTGCTATGGTCCATGTGCGTTCCACAGAAAAACATTGTCTCTGGACCCTGTGTTGGGTTCGTTTTTGTCCGTCATGTATATGTTCACTCAAGCCTTCACAATAGTCCTGAATGTCTTCTTGTTTCCTTCTGAGTGTATCAGGTCGCATGTGGTGCCGGTGAAGAGCGTGAGAGTTGACATCATTGGGTTCCAGTGCTCCTCAGTGGTGACTGCTGTGGTGCTGGGGTTGACTCCTTGGCTGTAGTCTCTTCTGGAGAACTGGGTCCATCGGCTGCTGTTGTCGGGCGGAAGTAACGGAAGATGTTGATAAATTAGACACATGTGCAACTCTTGGGTATCTTTATTGAGGAAACGTTTCGCCACACAGTGGCTTCATCAGTCCATACGTAGGAGAAACTTGAAGAACAGGAGGAGAATGAGGTAATCAGTCCCTCAACCTTGAGTCGATGTGGTCAGTCCATCAAGATTGATGGACTGACCACATCGACTCAAGGTTGAGGGACTGATTACCTCATTCTCCTCCTGTTCTTCAAGTTTCTCCTACGTATGGACTGATGAAGCCACTGTGTGGCGAAACGTTTCCTCAATAAAGATACCCAATGTTACAAAAAACGCGATTCTAAAAGCTTAGAGATCTCCAGTGAATACTAGAAAGGACTGTCCTTCTAGCATCCAGCCTGTTACTGGGTTTTCGTAACAAGTAGTCAGTATCCTTGTCCAATTATCCATTAGAATTCATTAAGATTCAATAGTGCTTCAGGATTACAACTGGTAGGCTACTAACTAGAGAAATTAAAATTTAATAAATTTATTAAGTCTAGAGGTATATTATCAAATTAAATTAATCACAGCAATCAAAATAGAATCAATCTCTCGAGTTTAATATTATTGTGCTGAAAGCACATATCACATTTATAATTCTTAAGTACCGTCTGGTACATTAACATTTAATAAGATATTACAAATATGTACAAGTGTGTATGTATGTGTGTAAGTGCTCTAAGTAGTTCGCTATGTCTCACGACTCGACTAGACTTAAACAAGTGACTGACAAAGTCCTCACATAAACTAACTTCTTGACCGACTGGCAACCAGAACAGTCTGCTTGAACAATGAAAAGAATGCTAAGCCCAATAGCCATATAACAAGCGACTGCGACACAATCAGGATCAAGGAGATAATATAACGACACTAAGTAGGGACCATCAGCAGATCCTCCACAAAAGTTACAAAACTCCCATACTACTGAATCTAAGTTCAGCATAGGAAAAACCCGACTGTGACAATACACAGAAACCAGTACAAAATTAGGTAAGAAGCTATAGCTAAGGACCTGAGATGTTCAGAGTGTCTAAGCGACACACAACCTCAGTACAACGTCGAAAATCACTAAGTCTATACAATGTTCTGTGAACAGAGTTCTACAGAACTAACAAGAATAATGAGACAGACAATCTGTCCAACCACCAAGAGAGTCTAGACCAGACTGAATACTTCACGAGAGGTGAGGACACCCCCCCCCCCTCGATCACGTGATAGCCCCGTGGACAGCACAGCTCAGAAGCCGGCAGTATAACGAGCGACAAACGATAATTACAGTAGTTTGACAATCAAGACTAACTGAGCACATATTATGTACATCCTAACAACATAAGTCAAATAACAATATAAAAGTCAAATAATAATATAAAGTCATACATTTACGATTTAGCTATTATCGCAAATATAAGCAATATAAAATTATATGAAAAGGTAATATACATTATATATATACATAATAATCATTGTAACCCATTCAGGGGTTGCAACAGTACAGTAACTACCACTGCTGCTGCTACAGTTACTATGGTACAGTAACTACCACTGCTGCTGCTACAGTTACTATGGTACAGTAACTACCACTGCTGCTGCTACAGTTACTATGGTACAGTAACTACCACTGCTACTGCTACAGTTACTATGGTACAGTAACTACCACTGCTGCTGCTACAGTTACTATGGTACAGTAACTACCACTGCTGCTGCTACAGTTACTATGGTACAGTAACTACCACTGCTGCTGCTACAGTTACTATGGTACAGTAACTACCACTGCTGCTGCTACAGTTACTATGGTACAGTAACTACCACTGCTACTGCTACAGTTACTATGGTACAGTAACTACCACTGCTGCTGCTACAGTTACTATGGTACAGTAACTACCACTGCTGCTGCTACAGTTACTATGGTACAGTAACTACCACTGCTGCTGCTACAGTTACTATGGTACAGTAACTACCACTGCTGCTGCTACAGTTACTATGGTACAGTAACTACCACTGCTGCTGCTACAGTTACTATGGTACAGTAACTACCACTGCTGCTGCTACAGTTACTATGGTACAGTAACTACCACTGCTACTGCTACAGTTACTATGGTACAGTAACTACCACTGCTGCTGCTACAGTTACTATGGTACAGTAACTACCACTGCTGCTGCTACAGTTACTATGGTACAGTAACTACCACTGCTGCTGCTACAGTTACTATGGTACAGTAACTACCACTGCTGCTGCTACAGTTACTATGGTACAGTAACTACCACTGCTACTGCTACAGTTACTATGGTACAGTAACTACCACTGCTGCTGCTACAGTTACTATGGTACAGTAACTACCACTGCTGCTGCTACAGTTACTATGGTACAGTAACTACCACTGCTGCTGCTACAGTTACTATGGTACAGTAACTACCACTGCTGCTGCTACAGTTACTATGGTACAGTAACTACCACTGCTGCTGCTACAGTTACTATGGTACAGTAACTACCACTGCTGCTGCTACAGTTACTATGGTACAGTAACTACCACTGCTGCTGCTACAGTTACTATGGTACAGTAACTACCACTGCTGCTGCTACAGTTACTATGGTACAGTAACTACCACTGCTGCTGCTACAGTTACTATGGTACAGTAACTACCACTGCTGCTGCTACAGTTACTATGGTACAGTAACTACCACTGCTACAGTTACTATGGTACAGTAACTACCACTGCTGCTGCTACAGTTACTATGGTACAGTAACTACCACTGCTACTGCTACAGTTACTATGGTACAGTAACTACCACTGCTGCTGCTACAGTTACTATGGTACAGTAACTACCACTGCTGCTGCCACAGTTACTATGGAACAGTAACTACCACTGCTGCTGCCACAGTTACTATGGTACAGTAACTACCACTGCTGCTGCTACAGTTACTATGGTAAAGTAACTACTACTGCTACTGCTACAGTTACTATGGTACAGTAACTACCACTGTTGCTGCTACAGTTACTATGGTACAGTAACTACCACTGCTGCTGCTACAGTTACTATGGTACAGTAACTACCACTGCTTCTGCTACCGTTACTATGGTACAGTAACTACCACTGCTGCTGCTACAGTTACTATAGTACAGTAACTACCACTGTTGCTGCTACAGTTACTATGGTACAGTAACTACCACTGTTGCTGCTACAGTTACTATGGTACAGTAACTACCACTGCTGCTGCTACAGTTACTATGGTACAGTAACTACCACTGCTGCTGCTACCGTTACTATGGTACAGTAACTACCACTGCTGCTGCTACAGTTACTATGGTACAGTAACTACCACTGCTGCTGCTACAGTTACTATGGTACAGTAACTACCAATGCTAGAGTTACTATGGTACAGTAACTACCACTGTTGCTGCTACAGTTACTATGGTACAGTAACTACCACTGCTAGAGTTACTATGGTACAGCAACTACCACTGTTGCTGCTACAGTTACTATGGTACAGTAACTACCACTGCTAGAGTTACTATGGTACAGTAACTACCACTGTTGCTGCTACAGTTACTATGGTACAGTAACTACCACTGCTACCGTTACTATGGTACAGTAACTACCACTGTTGCTGCTACAGTTACTATGGTACAGTAACTACCATTGCTACAGTTACTATGGTACAATAACTACAACTGCTGTTGCTACAGTTACTATGGTACAGTAACTATCACTGTTGTTGCTACAGTTTCTATGGTACAGTAACTACCACTGTTGTTGCTACAGTTACTATGGTACAGTAATTACCACTGTTGTTGCTTCTGTTACTATGGTACAGTAACTACCACTGCTGCTGCTACAGTTACCATGGTACAGTAACTACCACTGCTGCTGCTACAGTTACTATGGTACAGTAACTACCACTGCTACAGTTACTATGGAACAGTAACTACCACTGCTGCTGCTACAGTTACTATGGTACAGTAACTACCACTGCTGCTGCTACAGTTACTATGGTACAGTATCTACCACTGCTAGAGTTACTATGGTACAGTAACTACCACTGTTGCTGCTACAGTTACTATGGTACAGTATCTACCACTGCTACAGTTACTATGGAACAGTAACTACCACTGCTGCTGCTACAGTTACTATGGTACAGTAACTACCACTGCTGCTGCTACAGTTACTATGGTACAGTAACTACCAATGTTGCTGCTACAGTTACTATGGTACAGTAACTACCACTGTTGCTGCTGCAGTTACTATGGTACAGTAACTACCACTGCTGCTGCTACAGTTACTATGGTACAGTAACTACCACTGCTAGAGTTACTATGGTACAGTAACTACCACTGCTGCTGCTACAGTTACTATGGTACAGTAACTACCACTGCTGCTGCTACAGTTACTATGATACAGGAACTACCACTGTTGCTGCTACAGTTACTATGGTACAGTAACTACCACTGCTGCTGCTAGAGTTACTATGGTACAGTAACTACCACTGCTGCTGCTTCAGTTACTATGGTACAGTAACTCCCACTGTTGCTGCTACAGTTACTATGGTACAGTAACTACCACTGCTGCTGCTACAGTTACTATGGTACAGTAACTACCACTGCTAGAGTTACTATGGTACAGTAACTACCACTGCTGTTGCTACAGTTACTATGGTACAGTAACTACCACTGCTGCTGCTACAGTTACTATGGTACAGGAACTACCACTGTTGCTGCTACAGTTACTATCGTACAGTAACCGCCACTGCTACAGTTACTATGGTACAGTAACTACCACTGCTACTGCTACAGTTACTATGGTACAGTAACTACCACTGCTGCTGCTACAGTTACTATGGTACAGTAACTACCACTGCTAGAGTTACTATGGTACAGTAACTACCACTGCTGCTGCTACAGTTACTATGGTACAGTAACTACCACTGCTACAGTTACTATGGTACAGTAACTACCACTGCTACTGCTACAGTTACTATGGAACAGTAACTACCACTGCTGCTGCTACAGTTACTGTGGTACAGTAACTACCACTGCTGCTGCTACAGTTACTATGGTACAGTAACTACCATTGCTACAGTTACTATGGTACAGTAACTACCACTGCTACTGCTACAGTTACTATGGAACAGTAACTACCACTGCTGCTGCTACAGTTACTATGGTACAGTAACTACCACTGCTGCTGCTACAGTTACTATGGTACAGTAACTACCACTGCTGCTGCTACAGTTACTATGGTACAGTAACTACCACTGCTGCTGCTACAGTTACTATGGTACAGTAGCTACCACTGCTGCTGCTACAGTTATTATGGTACAGTAACTACCACTGCTGCTGCTACAATTACTATGGTACAGTAACTACCACTGCTGCTGCTACAGTTACTATGGTACAGTAACTACCACTGCTGCTGCTGCATTTACTATGGTACAGTAACTACCACTGCTGTTGCTACAATTACTATGGTACAGTAACTACCACTGCTGCTGCTACAGTTACTATGGTACAGTAACTACCACTGCTGCGGCTACAGTTACTATGGTACAGTAACTACCACTTCTGCTGCTACAGTTACTATGGTACAGTAACTACCACTGCTGCTGCTACAGTTACTATGGTACAGTAACTACCACTGCTGCTGCTACAGTTACTATGGTACAGTAACTACCACTGTTGCTGCTATAGTTACTATGGTACAGTAACTACCACTGCTACAGTTACTATGGTACAGTAACTACCACTGTTGCTGCTACAGTTACTATGGTACAGTAACTACCACTGCTGCTGCTACAGTTACTATGGTACAGTAACTACCACTGCTGCTGCTACAGTTACTATGGTACAGTAACTACCACTGCTGCGGCTACAGTTACTATGGTACAGTAACTACCACTTCTGCTGCTACAGTTACTATGGTACAGTAACTACCACTGCTGCTGCTACAGTTACCATGGTACAGTAACTACCACTGCTGCTGCTACAGTTACTATGGTACAGTAACTACCACTGTTGCTGCTACAGTTACTATGGTACAGTAACTACCACTGCTACAGTTACTATGGTACAGTAACTACCACTGTTGCTGCTACAGTTACTATGGTACAGTAACTACCACTGCTGCTGCTACAGTTACTATGGTACAGTAACTACCACTGCTGCTGCTACAGTTACTATGGTACAGTAACTACCACTGTTGTTGCTACAGTTACTATGGTACAGTAACTACCACTGCTGCTGCTACAGTTACTATGGTACAGTAACTACCACTGCTGCTGCTACAGTTACTATGGTACAGTAACTACCACTGCTACAGTTACTATGGTACAGTAACTACCACTGTTGTTGCTACAGTTACTATGGTACAGTAACTACCACTGCTGCTGCTACAGTTACTATGGTACAGTAACTACCACTGCTACAGTTACTATGGTACAGTAACTACCACTGCTACAGTTACTATGGTACAGTAACTACCACTGCTACAGTTACTATGGTACAGTAACTACCACTGCTACAGTTACTATGGTACAGTAACTACCACTGCTGCTGCTACAGTTACTATTGTACAGTAACTACCACTGCTACAGTTACTATGGTACAGTAACTACCACTGCTGCTGCTACAGTTACTATGGTACAGTAACTACCACTGCTACTGCTACAGTTACTATGGTACAGTAACTACCACTGCTGCTGCTACAGTTACTATGGTACAGTAACTACCACTGCTGCTGCTACAGTTACTATGGTACAGTAACTACCACTGCTGCTGCTACAGTTACTATGGTACAGTAACTACCACTGCTGCTGCTACAGTTACTATGGTACAGTAACTACCACTGCTACTGCTACAGTTACTATGGTACAGTAATTACCACTGCTGCTGCTACAGTTACTATGGTACAGTAACTACCACTGTTGTTGCTACAGTTACTATGGTACAGTAACTACCACTGCTGCTGCTACAGTTACTATGGTACAGCAACTACCACTGCTACAGTTACTATGGTACAGTAACTACCACTGCTACAGTTACTATGGTACAGTAACTACCCCTGCTACAGTTACTATGGTACAGTAACTACCACTGCTACAGTTACTATGGTACAGTAACTACCACTGCTGCTGCTACAGTTACTATGGTACAGTAACTACCACTGCTACAGTTACTATGGTACAGTAACTACCACTGCTGCTGCTACAGTTACTATGGTTCAGTAACTACCACTGCTACTGCTACAGTTACTATGGTACAGTAACTACCACTGCTGCTGCTACAGTTATTATGGTACAGTAACTACCACTGCTGCTGCTACAGTTACTATGGTACAGTAACTACCACTGCTACAGTTACTATGGTACAGTAACTACCACTGCTGCTGCTACAGTTACTATGGTACAGTAACTACCACTGCTACAGTTACTATGGTACAGTAACTACCACTGCTACTGCTACAGTTACTATGGTACAGTAACTACCACTGCTACAGTTACTATGGTACAGTAACTACCACTGCTACTGCTACAGTTACTATGGTACTGTAACTACCACTACTACAGTTACTATGGCACAGTAACTACCACTGCTACTGCTACAGTTACTATGGTACAGTAACTACCACTGCTACAGTTACTATGGTACAGTAACTACCACTGCTACTGCTACAGTTACTATGGTACAGTAACTACCACTGTTGCTGCTACAGTTACTATGGTACAGTAACTACCACTGTTGCTACTACAGTTACTATGGTACAGTAACTACCACTGCTACAGTTACTATGGTACAGTAACTACCACTGCTACAGTTACTATGGTACAGTAACTACCACTGCTGCTGCTACAGTTACTATGGTACAGTAACTACCACTGTTACAGTTACTATGGTACAGTAACTACCACTGCTGCTGCTACAGTTACTATGGTACAGTAACTACCACTGCTACTGCTACAGTCACTATGGTACAGTAACTAACACTGCTACTGCTACAGTTACTATGGTACAGTAACTACCACTGTTGCTGCTACAGTTACTATGGTACAGTAACTCCCACTGCTACTGCTACAGTTACTATGGTACAGTAACTACCACTGCTACAGTTACTATGGTACAGTAACTACCACTGCTACAGTTACTATGGTACAGTAACTACTACTGCTACAGTTACTATGGTACAGTAACTACCACTGCTACAGTTACTATGGTACAGTAACTACCACTGCTACAGTTACTATGGTACAGTAACTACCACTGCTGCTGCTACAGTTACTATGGTACAGTAACTACCACTGTTGTTGCTACAGTTACTATGGTACAGTAACTACCACTGCTGCTGCTACAGTTACTATTGTACAGTAACTACCACTGCTACAGTTACTATGGTACAGTAACTACCACTGCTGCTGCTGCAGTTACTATGGAACAGTAACTACCACTGCTACAGTTACTATGGTACAGTAACTACCACTGCTTCTGCTACAGTTACTATGGTACAGTAACTACCACTGCTACAGTTACTATGGTACAGTAACTACCACTTCTGCTGCTGCAGTTACTATGGAACAGTAACTACCACTGCTACAGTTACTATGGTACAGTAACTACCACTGCTACAGTTACTATGGTACAGTAACTGCCACTTCTACAGTTACTATGGTACAGTAACTACCACTGCTACAGTTACTATGGTACAGTAACTACAACTGCTACAGTTACTATGGTACAGTAACTACCACAGCTGCTGCTACAGTTACTATGGTACAGTAACTACCACTGCTACAGTTACTATGGTACAGTAACTTCCACTGCTACAGTTACTATGGTACAGTAACTACCACTGCTACAGTTACTATGGTACAGTAACTACCACTGCTACAGTTACTATGGTACAGTAACTACCACTGCTACAGTTACTATGGTACAGTAACTACCACTGTTGCTGCTACAGTTACTATGGTACAGTAACTACCACTGCTACAGTTACTATGGTGCAGTAACTACCACTGCTACAGTTACTATGGTACAGTAACTACCACTGCTACAGTTACTATGGTGCAGTAACTACCACTGCTACAGTTACTATGGTACAGTAACTACCACTGCTACAGTTACTATGGTGCAGTAACTACCACTGCTACAGTTACTATGGTGCAGTAACTACCACTGCTACAGTTACTATGATACAGTAACTACCACTGCTACAGTTACTATGGTACAGTAACTACCACTGCTACAGTTACTATGGTACAGTAACTACCACTGCTACAGTTACTATGGTACAGTAACTACCACTGTTGCTGCTACAGTTACTATGGTACAGTAACTACCACTGCTACAGTTACTATGGTGCAGTAACTACCACTGCTACAGTTACTATGGTACAGTAACTACCACTGCTACAGTTACTATGGTGCAGTAACTACCACTGCTACAGTTACTATGGTACAGTAACTACCACTGCTACAGTTACTATGGTGCAGTAACTACCACTGCTACAGTTACTATGGTGCAGTAACTACCACTGCTACAGTTACTATGATACAGTAACTACCACTGCTACAGTTACTATGGTACAGTAACTACCACTGCTACAGTTACTATGGTACAGTAACTACCACTGCTACAGTTACTATGGTGCAGTAACTACCACTGCTACAGTTACTATGGTACAGTAACTACCACTGCTACAGTTACTATGGTGCAGTAACTACCACTGCTACAGTTACTATGGTGCAGTAACTACCACTGCTACAGTTACTATGGTACAGTAACTACCACTGCTACAGTTACTATGGTGCAGTAACTACCACTGCTACAGTTACTATGGTACAGTAACTACCACTGCTGCTGCTACAGTTACTATGGTACAGTAACTACCACTGCTACAGTTACTATGGTACAGTAACTACCACTGCTACAGTTACTATGGTACAGTAACTACCACTGCTGCTGCTACAGTTCCTCTCACAATAGACCTAGTGTCTGGGGGTTGGGGTAGGAGGGATGGGATCCTGGATTAGGGATACCCCTGAGGGATATCCCCAGGCCTCTCATCTTCACAAAGGGTGGGCAATTATCTCAGAGGGGTGGGTCGATTCCTGCCCACCCTGTACCGACCCACCCAGCCCATTACGTGAGAACGTGTACATGTATACAACTGTTGAGAAATACACAATACAACATACCGTCAACTAGGTTCGACACCCGGCACCACTCTCGTAGGATTATCCACAGTGTGTATGCAGATATGTATACATATGTACGTATACCTGTTAATGCCACTTTATTTACCAGCAGAGGTACCTAATTATTATAAACCTTGCACCTGCTCCCTATTCTAATTAGGTATTCATTATGTATTCCTCAGGTATTGTCATATCCACTTCTAGTAACTAGTACCTAATTACTCAGTCCCCATTTTCTGTCATGTCCACTATTTACCAGTACCTAATTACTCAGTCCCCATTTTCTGTTATGTCCACTACTAATAACCAGTACCTAATTTCTCAGTCCCCATTTTCTGTCATGTCCACTACTAGTAACCAGTACCTAATTACTCAGTCCCCATTTTCTGTCATGCCCACTACTAGTAACCAGTACCTAATTACTCAGTCCCCATTTTCTGTCATGTCCACTACTAGTAATCAGTACCTAATTTCTCAGTCCCCATTTTCTGTCATGCCCACTACTAGTAACCAGTACCTAATTTCTCAGTCCCCATTTTCTGTCATGCCCACTACTAGTAACCAGTACCTAATTACTCAGTCCTCATTTTCTGTCATTTCCGCTACTAATAACCAGTACATAACCCGTTATATCACCCCTTCTCCAGGTACTGTCACTCAAACTACCAGTAATCAGTACCTAATTACTCAGTCTTTAAGTTCTTTAACGTCTGCTACTAGTCACCTGCCTTCTCACCGCTCCTACGTAGGAACCTAGATTGGCAGGTATTGTCACACCTACTACTAGTAACTAGTACCTAATTTCTCAGCCTATAAGCACTCTAATATCAACTACTAGTCACCAGTACCTAATTACCTGCCCTCTCACCGCTCCTACGTAGGAACCTAGATTCTCAGGTATTGTCACACCTGCTACTAGTAACTAGTACCTAATTTCTCAGCCTATAAACACTCTAATATCCACTACTAGTCACCAGTACCTAATTACCTGCCCTCTCACTGCTCTTACGTAGGAACCTAGGTCTCCAGGGCTACGAGGTGTGGAGGAACCCACAGATCTACCTAATAGGAGCCCAGCCACTATGTACCCAGATCCCCGGGTTGTCCCTGGGACAAACCAAGTTGTGCCAGTTGTACCAGGATCACATGGGCAGTGTGGGCAGGGGTGCCAAGACTGGCATTAACGAGTGCCAGTGGCAGTTTAGGCACCGCAGGTGGAACTGTTCCACAGTGGATGATTCAACTGTCTTTGGTCCAGTTCTCCAGATACGTGAGTACCTAATTACCTCAATTAATTAATTACCTATAGTATGTGTTGTAAGTAGGTGTAGTAATTAGGTGTTGTAAGTAGGTGTAGCAAGTAGGGGTATTAAGTATGTGCAGTAAGTAGGTGTTGTAAGTAGGTGTAGTAAATGTGTATAGTAAGTTGGTGTTGTAAGTAGGTGTACTAAGTAGGTGTTGTAAATAGGTGTAGTAAGTAGGTGTAGTAAATAGGTGTAGTAAGTAGGTGTAGTAAATGTGTAGTAAGTAGGTGCTGTAAGTAGGTGTATTAAGTAGGTGTAATAAGTATGTGTAGTAAGTAGGTGGAACTGTTCCACGGTGGATGATTCAACTGTCTGGTCCAGTACTCCAGATACATGAGTACCTAATTACCTTAACTACCTGCAGTAATTAGCATATGAGAGCAATTAGTACCTGTCTAGAATCCTTAGTTGTGTGTAAGTGGAACTGTTCCACTGTGGGTAATATTGTTCCATTGACAGTGGAACTGTTCAACTGTGGGTAATATTGTTCCATTGCCAGTGGAACTGTTCCACTGTGGGTAATATTGTTCCATTGCCAGTGGAACTGTTCCACTGTGGGTAATATTGTTCCATTGCCAATGGAACTGTTCAACTGTGGGTAATATTGTTCCATTGCCAGTGGAACTGTTCCACTGTGGGTAATATTGTTCCATTGACAGTGGAACTGTTCCACTGTGGGTAATATTGTTCCATTGCCAGTGGAACTGTTCCACTGTGGGAAATATTGTTCCATTGCCAGTGGAACTGTTCCACTGTGGGTAATATTGTTCCATTGCCAGTGGAACTGTTCCACTGTGGGTAATATTGTTCCATTGCCAGTGGAACTGTTCCACTGTGGGTAATATTGTTCCATTGCCAGTGGAACTGTTCCACTGTTGGTAATATTGTTCCATTGCCAGTGGAACTGTTCCACTGTGGGTAATATTGTTCCATTGACAGTGGAACTGTTCCACTGTGGGTAATATTGTTCCATTGCCAGTGGAACTGTTCCACTGTGGGTAATATTGTTCCATTGACAGTGGAACTGTTCCACTGTGGGTAATATTGTTCCATTGACAGTGGAACTGTTCCACTGTGGGTAATATTGTTCCATTGACAGTGGAAGTGTTCCACTAACAGTGGAAGTGTTCCACTAACAGTGGAAGTGTTCCACTAACAGTGGAAGTGTTCCACTAAGAGTGGAACAGTTCCAACTTACATCCCCTACATACTCTCTATCCCTTTATAAATCTCTACCACCACCAACCACTATCAACCACCTTCCAGAACCACCATCTACCAGTACTCACCACAATGTTTCGCCCACAGCCAGCAGAGAAGCAGCTTTCGCCCACGCTATAGCGTCAGCTGGGGTGGTCCACAGTGTCTCCAGGTCGTGTAGAGATGGTCAGCTGACCACTTGTGGATGTTCACCAGCCACTAGACCCAAAGACCTCAACAAGGAGTGGATCTGGGGAGGCTGCGGAGACAATGTGGAGTATGGCTACAAGTAAGACCTCCCTGGCCACGTTTCGAACGATGTTTCGGCCGTTTAAATGACTGAAGTTATCATTTCTGTCTAAAAGATTCGTTTTAAGGCCTTTAAAATAGTCATTTCTCGGATTTCTTCGTATTAGCCTATAAACCAGGGTACTGGTGGAGCTCGAACTCGCGGTTAGTGAGTCGTAAGACCACTGAGCCAGGGGAGGTCGTCACGGACACGCTGGAGGGAGATACATCTGTAAAAATATACCTAATTGCTTGAATCACATTGTAGCCAGCTGGTCCAGTGGCCGGGAGTTTCAGCACTCACTTGCCGCGAGTTTGATCCCCATCCATACCATAGTTTGTTTGTTATAGTGTTATTAGTATGGCTAGAAGTAGGATATGTCGACATGATGGGAAACTAAACACATAAGCAGTATAATGTGATCCTTTATCGACAACGTTTCGCCCACACTGTGGAACTTATCAAGTCACAAACAGATCTACCTGAGTGAAGAGTACATGAGTGTATATAGTGAGGAGAGTCAGGTGGAGAATGTTGAGGAGGTTGTGTCTGAGACGACCCTGCGAGGGACAAGGGAGAATGTTGAGGAGGTTTTGTCTCAGACGACCCTGCGAGGGACAAGGGAGAATGTTGAGGAGGTTGTGTCTGAGACGACCCTGCGAGGGACAAGGGAGAATGTTGGGGAGGTTGTGTCTGAGACGACCCGGCGTGGGACAAGAGAGAATGTTGTGTCTGGAGGTTTTGTCTGAGACGACCCTGCGAGGGACAAGGGAGAATGTTGAGGAGGTTGTGTCTGAGACGACCCTGCGAGGGACAAGGGAGAATGTTGAGGAGGTTGTGTCTGAGACGACCCTGCGAGGGACAAGGGAGAATGTTGAGGAGGTTGTGTCTGAGACGACCCTGCGAGGGACAAGGGAGAATGTTGAGGAGGTTGTGTCTGAGACGACCCTGCGAGGGACAAGGGAGAATGTTGAGGAGGTTGTGTCTGAGACGACCCTGCGAGGGACAAGGGAGAATGTTGAGGAGGTTGTGTCTGAGACGACCCTGCGAGGGACAAGGGAGAATGTTGAGGAGGTTGTGTCTGAGACGACCCTGCGAGGGACAAGGGAGAATGTTGAGGAGGTTTTGTCTCAGACGACCCTGCGAGGGACAAGGGAGAATGTCTTGAGGAGGTTGTGTCTGAGACGACCCTGCGAGGGACAAGGGAGAATGTTGAGGAGGTTGTGTCTGAGACGACCCTGCGAGGGACAAGGGAGAATGTTGAGGAGGTTTTGTCTCAGACGACCCTGCGAGGGACAAGGGAGAATGTTGAGGAGGTTGTGTCTGAGACGACCCTGCGAGGGACAAGGGAGAATGTTGAGGAGGTTGTGTCTGAGACGACCCTGCGAGGGACAAGGGAGAATGTTGAGGAGGTTGTGTCTGAGACGACCCTGCGAGGGACAAGGGAGAATGTTGAGGAGGTTGTGTCTGAGACGACCCTGCGAGGGACAAGGGAGAATGTTGAGGAGGTTGTGTCTGAGACGACCCTGCGAGGGACAAGGGAGAATGTTGGGTAGGTTGTGTCTGAGACGACCCTGCGAGGGACAAGGGAGAATGTTGAGGAGGTTGTGTCTGAGACGACCCTGCGAGGGACAAGAGGGAGAATGTTGAGGAGGTTGTGTCTGAGACGACCCTGCGAGGGACAAGGGAGAATGTTGAGGAGGTTGTGTCTGAGACGACCCTGCGAGGGACAAGGGAGAATGTTGAGGAGGTTGTGTCTGAGACGACCCTGCGAGGGACAAGGGAGAATGTTGAGGAGGTTGTGTCTGAGACGACCCTGCGAGGGACAAGGGAGAATGTTGAGGAGGTTGTGTCTGAGACGACCCTGCGAGGGACAAGGGAGAATGTTGAGGAGGTTGTGTCTGAGACGACCCTGCGAGGGACAAGGGAGAATGTTGAGGAGGTTGTGTCTGAGACGACCCAGCGAGGGACAAGAGAGAATGTTGAGGAGTTTGTGTCTGAGACGACACTGCGAGGGACAAGGGAGAATGTTGAGGAGGTTGTGTCTGAGACGACCCTGCGAGGGACAAGGGAGAATGTTGAAGAGTTTGTGTCTGAGACGACCCTCCGAGGGACAAGGGAGAATGTTGAGGAGGTTGTGTCTGAGACGACCCTGCGAGGGACAAGGGAGAATGTTGAGGAGGTTGTGTCTGAGACGACCCTGCGAGGGACAAGGGAGAATGTTGAGGAGGTTGTGTCTGAGACGACCCTGCGAGGGACAAGGGAGAATGTTGAGGAGGTTGTGTCTGAGACGACCCTGCGAGGGACAAGGGAGAATGTTGAGGAGGTTGTGTCTGAGACGACACTGCGAGGGACAAGGGAAAATGTTGTGTCTGAGACGACCCTGCGAGGGACAAGGGAGAAGGAGGTTGTATCTGAGACGACCCTGCGAGGGACAAGGGAGAATGTTGAGGAGGTTGTGTCTGAGACGACCCTGCGAGGGACAAGGGAGAATGTTGAGGAGGTTGTGTCTGAGACGACCCTGCGAGGGACAAGGGAGAATGTTGAGGAGGTTGTGTCTGAGACGACCCTGCGAGGGACAAGGGAGAAAGGTTGTTTGAGACGACCCTGCGAGGGACAAGGGAGAATGTTGAGGAGGTTGTGTCTGAGACGACCCTGCGAGGGACAAGGGAGGATGTTGAGGAGGTTGTGTCTGAGACGACCCTGCGAGGGACAAGGGAGAATGTTGAGGAGGTTGTGTCTGAGACGACCCTGCGAGGGACAAGGGAGAATGTTGGGAAGGTTGTGTCTTGACAAGAGAATGTTGGGGTTGTGTCTGAGGCGACCCTGCGAGGGACAAGGGAGAATGTTGAGGAGGTTGTGTCTGAGACGACCCTGCGAGGGACAAGGGAGAATGTTGAGGAGGTTGTGTCTGAGACGACCCTGCGAGGGACAAGGGAGAATGTTGAGGAGGTTGTGTCTGAGACGACCCTGCGAGGGACAAGGGAGAATGTTGAGGAGGTTGTGTCTGAGACGACACTGCGAGGGACAAGGGAGAATGTTGAGGAGGTTGTGTCTGAGACGACCCTGCGAGGGACAAGGGAGAATGTTGAATTGTTTGTGTCTGAGACGACCCTCCGAGGGACAAGGGGGAATGTTGAAGAGGTTGTGTCTGAGACGACCCTGCGAGGGACAAGAGAGAATGTTGAGGAGGTTGTGTCTGAGACGACCCTGCGAGGGACAAGGGAGAATGTTGAGGAGGTTGTGTCTGAGACGACCCTGCGAGGGACAAGGGAGAATGTTGAGGAGGTTGTGTCTGAGACGACCCTGCGAGGGACAAGGGAGAATGTTGAGGAGGTTGTGTCTGAGACGACCCTGCGAGGGACAAGGGAGAATGTTGAGGAGGTTGTGTCTCAGACGACCCTGCGAGGGACAAGGGAGAATGTTGAGGAGGTTGTGGGACGACCCTGCGAGGGACAAAGAATGTCTGAGTCGACCCTGCTAGGGACAAGGGAGAATGTTGAGGAGGTTGTGTCTGAGACGACCCTGCGAGGGACAAGGGTGAATGTTGAGGAGGTTGTGTCTGAGACGACCCTGCGAGGGACAAGGGATGTTGAATGTTGAATGTTGAGGTTGTGTCTGAGACGACCCTGCGAGGGACAAGAGAGAATGTTGAGGAGGTTGTGTCTGAGACGACCCTGCGAGGGACAAGGGAGAATGTTGAGGAGGTTGTGTCTGAGACGACCCTGCGAGGTTGGGACAAGGGAGAATGTTGAGGAGGTTGTGTCTGAGACGACCCTGCGAGGGACAAGGGAGAATGTTGAGGAGGTTGTGTCTGAGACGACCCTGCGAGGGACAAGGGAGAATGTTGAGGAGGTTGTGTCTGAGACGACCCTGCGAGGGACAAGGGAGAATGTTGAGGAGGTTGTGTCTGAGACGACCCTGCGAGGGACAAGGGAGAATGTTGAGGAGGTTGTGTCTGAGACGACCCTGCGAGGGACAAGGGAGAATGTTGAGGAGGTTGTGTCTGAGACGACCCTGCGAGGGACAAGGGAGAATGTTGAGGAGGTTGTGTCTGAGACGACCCTGCGAGGGACAAGGGAGAATGTTGAGGAGGTTGTGTCTGAGACGACCCTGCGAGGGACAAGGGAGAATGTTGAGGAGGTTGTGTCTGAGACGACCCTGCGAGGGACAAGGGAGAATGTTGAGGAGGTTGTGTCTGAGACGACCCTGCGAGGGACAAGGGAGAATGTTGGGTAGGTTGTGTCTGAGACGACCCTGCGAGGGACAAGGGAGAATGTTGAGGAGGTTGTGTCTGAGACGACCCTGCGAGGGACAAGGGAGAATGTTGAGGAGGTTGTGTCTGAGACGACCCTGCGAGGGACAAGGGAGAAGAAGGTTGTGTTGATGGAGGTTGTGTCTGAGACGACGCTGCGAGGGACAAGTGAGTATGTTTAGGAGGTTGTGTCTGAGACGACCCTGCGAGGGACAAGGGTGAATGTTGTTGGGTTGTGTCTGAGACGACCCTGCGAGGGACAAGGGAGAATGTTGAAGGTTGTTTGAGACGACCCTGCGAGGGACAAGGGAGAATGTTGAGGAGGTTGTGTCTGAGACGACCCTGCGAGGGACAAGGGAGAATGTTGAGGAGGTTGTGTCTGAGACGACCCTGCGAGGGACAAGGGAGAATGTTGAGGAGGTTGTGTCTGAGACGACCCTGCGAGGGACAAGGGAGAATGTTGAGGAGGTTGTGTCTGAGACGACCCTGCGAGGGACAAGGGAGAATGTTGGGTAGGTTGTGTCTGAGACGACCCTGCGAGGGACAAGGGAGAATGTTGAGGAGGTTGTGTCTGAGACGACCCTGCGAGGGACAAGGGAGAATGTTGCGAGGGACAAGGGAGAGGACGTTGTGTCTGAGACGACCCTGCGAGGGACAAGGGAGAATGTTGAGGAGGTTGTGTCTGAGACGACCCTGCGAGGGACAAGGGAGAATGTTGAGGAGGTTGTGTCTGAGACGACCCTGCGAGGGACAAGGGAGAATGTTGAGGAGGTTGTGTCTGAGACGACCCTGCGAGGGACAAGGGAGAATGTTGAGGAGGTTGTGTCTGAGACGACCCTGCGAGGGACAAGGGAGAATGTTGAGGAGGTTGTGTCTGAGACGACCCTGCGAGGGACAAGGGAGAATGTTGGGTAGGTTGTGTCTGAGACGACCCTGCGAGGGACAAGGGAGAATGTTGAGGAGGTTGTGTCTGAGACGACCCTGCGAGGGACAAGGGAGAATGTTGAGGAGGTTGTGTCTGAGACGACCCTGCGAGGGACAAGGGAGAATGTTGAGGAGGTTGTGTCTGAGACGACCCTGCGAGGGACAAGGGAGAATGTTCCGGTAGGTTGTGTCTGAGACGACCCTGCGAGGGACAAGGGAGAATGTTGAGGAGGTTGTGTCTGAGACGACCCTGCGAGGGACAAGGGAGAATGTTGAGGAGGTTGTGTCTGAGACGACCCTGCGAGGGACAAGGGAGAATGTTGAGGAGGTTGTGTCTGAGACGACCCTGCGAGGGACAAGGGAGAATGTTGAGGAGGTTGTGTCTGAGACGACCCTGCGAGGGACAAGGGAGAATGTTGGGTAGGTTGTGTCTGAGACGACCCTGCGAGGGACAAGGGAGAATGTTGAGGAGGTTGTGTCTGAGACGACCCTGCGAGGGACAAGGGAGAATGTTGGGTAGGTTGTGTCTGAGACGACCCTGCGAGGGACAAGGGAGAATGTTGAGGAGGTTGTGTCTGAGACGACCCTGCGAGGGACAAGGGAGAATGTTGAGGAGGTTGTGTCTGAGACGACCCTGCGAGGGACAAGGGAGAATGTTGAGGAGGTTGTGTCTGAGACGACCCTGCGAGGGACAAGGGAGAATGTTGAGGAGGTTGTGTCTGAGACGACCCTGCGAGGGACAAGGGAGAATGTTGAGGAGGTTGTGTCTGAGACGACCCTGCGAGGGACAAGGGAGAATGTTGAGGAGGTTGTGTCTGAGACGACCCTGCGAGGGACAAGGGAGAATGTTGAGGAGGTTGTGTCTGAGACGACCCTGCGAGGGACAAGGGAGAATGTTGAGGAGGTTGTGTCTGAGACGACCCTGCGAGGGACAAGGGAGAATGTTGGGTAGGTTGTGTCTGAGACGACCCATTCGAGGGACAAGGGAGAATGTTGAGGAGGTTGTGTCTGAGACGACCCTGCGAGGGACAAGGGAGAATGTTGAGGAGGTTGTGTCTGAGACGACCCTGCGAGGGACAAGGGAGAATGTTGGGAGGTTGTGAGGTTGTGTCTGAGACGACCCTGCAAGGGAGAATGTTGAGGAGGTTGTGTCTGAGACGACCCTCCGAGGGACAAGGGAGAATGTTGAGGAGGTTGTGTCTGAGACGACCCTGCGAGGGACAAGGGAGAATGTTGAGGAGGTTGTGTCTGAGACGACCCTGCGAGGGACAAGGGAGAATGTTGGGTAGGTTGTGTCTGAGACGACCCTGCGAGGGACAAGGGAGAATGTTGGGTAGGTTGTGTCTGAGACGACCCTGCGAGGGACAAGGGAGAATGTTGAGGAGGTTGTGTCTGAGACGACCCTGACGAGGGACGACCCTGCGAGGGACAAAGGAAAATGTTGGGTAGGTTGTGTCTGAGACGACCCTGCGAGGGACAAGGGAGAATGTTGAGGAGGTTGTGTCTGAGACGACCCTGTGAGGGACAAGGGAGAATGTTGGGTAGGTTGTGTCTGAGACGACCCTGCGAGGGACAAGGGAGAATGTTGGGTAGGTTGTGTCTGAGACGACCCTGCGAGGGACAAGGGAGAATGTTGAGGAGGTTGTGTCTGAGACGACCCTGCGAGGGACAAGGGAGAATGTTGGGTAGGTTGTGTCTGAGACGACCCTGCGAGGGACAGGGAATAATGTTGGTAGGTTGTGTCTGAGACGACCCTGCAAGGGACAAGGGAGAATGTTGAGGAGGTTGTTTCTGAGACGACCCTGCGAATGACAAGGGAGAATGTTGGGTAGGTTGTGTCTGAGACGACCCTGCGAGGGACAGGGAATAATGTTGGTAGGTTGTGTCTGAGACGACCCTGCGAGGGACATGGAATAATGTTGGTAGGTTGTGTCTGAGACGATCCTGCGAGGGACAAGGGAGAATGTTGAGGAGGTTGTGTCTGAGACGACCCTCCGAGGGACAAGGGAGAATGTTGAGGAGGTTGTGTCTGAGACGACCCTGCGAGGGACAAGGGAGAATGTTGGGTAGGTTGTGTCTGAGACGACCCTGCAAGGGACAAGGGAGAATGTTGGGTAGGTTGTGTCTGAGACGACCCTGCGAGGGACAAGGGAGAATGTTGAGGAGGTTGTTTCTGAGACGACCCTGCGAGGGACAAGGGAGAATGTTGGGGAGGTTGTGTCTGAGACGACCCTGCGAGGGACAAGGGAGAATGTTGGTAGGTTGTGTCTGAGACGACCCTGCGAGGGACAAGGGAGAATGTTGAGGAGGTTGTGTCTGAGACGACCCTGCGAGGGACAAGGGAGAATGTTGGGTAGGTTGTGTCTGAGACGACCCTGCGAGGGACAAGGGAGAATGTTGGGTAGGTTGTGTCTGAGACGACCCTGCGAGGGACAAGGGAGAATGTTGGGTAGGTTGTGTCTGAGACGACCCTGCGAGGGACAAGGGAGAATGTTGAGGAGGTTGTGTCTGAGACGACCCTGCGAGGGACAGGGAATAATGTTGGTAGGTTGTGTCTGAGACGACCCTGCGAGGGACATGGAATAATGTTGGTAGGTTGGGTCTGAGAAGGACCCTGCGAGGGACGGGGGAAAATGTTGGTAGGTTGTGTCTGAGACGACCTGTGGCTGCTGAGAATGTTGGTAGGTTGGATCTGAGACGAACCAGCGAGGAACGGGCGAGTATGTTGTTATGTTGGGTAACGATAAAGAGGTGTCTTGGCAAGTGGTTCACCTATGTTGTAGAAGCCGCTTCCAGGATTCCAGGATTCTGCGGTATTCTCTTCCTCCCTGACGATGAGTCTTGTGTCTCTCTACTTAATTAAACGGTTTTTAGTTTAATAAGTTTATTATGGACCCAATACTCATCTTGTGGGTGGCAGTCAAAAGATTACAGAGGTACATAATGGGTCCTGGGACTGGGCGCCTAAGTTCTGACAGCTGATGGTTGTGAAGGTATCGGAGGAGTTCCTTAAATCGACCGTCCTGCCTGCGTACTGGTGTTCTGGAATACGTGTTTGGAGGTCTCTGGATGTCTCACCCATGTATAATTGGTTGCAACCGTTGCAGAGGATTACGTATACCCTTGTAGAGGATTGAACCTTGTCCTGTCTATTATTAGTGATGTCTTTGAAGGTAGTGGTGTGGAGAAAGACACATGGAATGATGTTTAGGGAAAGATGCTGGAAAAATGCATGGAAACGGAGTTGGTAGGGATGACTATGGATCACTTTTAAGCAGCGTCATCTCTATTCAAAGTTTATTCTCTATAAGGATTACAATGCTGAGTTTACAGAAATTTGGTTATTGTTTGGTTTACATGTAGTAAAATTGTGATTACAGAGTGTACCACTAGAACACCTAGCATGGCTAGGCATTACAGTGTACCACTAGAACACCTAGCATGGCTAGGCATTACAGTGTACCACTAGAACACCTAGCATGGCTAGGCATTACAGTGTACCACTAGAACACCTAGCATGGCTAGGCATTACACAGTGTACCACTAGAACACCTAGCATGGCTAGGCATTACACAGTGTACCACTAGAACACCTAGCATGGCTAGGCATTACACAGTGCACCACTAGAACACCTAGCATGGCTAGGTATTACAGAGTGTACCACTAGAACACCTAGCATGGCTAGGCATTACACAGTGTACCACTAGAACACTTAGTTTAATTCTTAATTGTAAAATATTACAAATTATAAGGTAAGTTGGTATTATGGCTAAGTGACTAAATACTAGTTTGTGAGTTTAGCAATGTGAATGTTTTTGTTTTGGCACAGTACATAGTTTCAGTATTGGAGTATCACAGGATTCATTATTTTAAGACTGAGATTAATATTTCTGTTTATGGTCAAATGAGTGAGCGAGTGTAAGTGTGAACCACCAGGTGGTATTCGTGTAGTTAGTTGACGGGGTGTATCAGGGAGATAAGATGTTTTCTAATGGTAGTTTTGAAGGTGATGAATGTGTCTGCAGTTCTAGAGTTCTCAGGTAGGGTGTTCCAGATTTTAGGGCCTTTGACATACATTGAATTTTTGTAAAGATTTAGTCGGACACGGGGAATGTCGTAGAGATGTTTGTGTCTGGTGTTATGCCTGGGCGAGTTAAACATGTTACGTGCCCCGCGCCTGCAGTTTCTCATTAGATTTTTTTAGATTTCGACACCGAAGTGGCTAGTTTATTGTGCACCTCATATCCATCCTGTGGATGGTAGAACAAGAACATATCTATCCTGTGGATGGTAGAACAAGAACATATCCATCCTGTGGATGGTAGAACAAGAACATATCTATCCTGTGGATGGTAGAACAAGAACATATCCATCCTGTGGATGGTAGAACAAGAACATATCTATCCTGTGGATGGTAGAACAAGAACATATCCATCCTGTGGATGGTAGAACAAGAACATATCCATCCTGTGGATGGTAGAACAAGAACATATCTATCCTGTGGATGGTAGAACAAGAACATATCCATCCTGTGGATGGTAGCACAAGAACATATCCATCCTGTGGATGGTAGTACAAGAACATATCCATCCTGTGGATGGTAGTACAAGAACATATCCATCCTGTGGATGGTAGTACAAGAACATATCTATCCTGTGGATGGTAGTACAAGAACATATCCATCCTGTGGATGGTAGCACAAGAACATATCCATCCTGTGGATGGTAGAACAAGAACATATGGATACACAAAAGGCCCAGGAGCTAGACCCCAAAAGGGTTAACATATGGATTTATATCCACAGTTCACTTATCTGTTACAAGCAGATTTAGGAAATTTGCTCAGTATATCTGGTATCTTATTTTCATTAATAAGATATGTTGACATGTCACATAGGTTATTATGTTGTCTATCTGTGTTCCTCAATAAGTGGACAATTAAGCACATAGTGTTCAAGACAGTGACCATATGTCTGACCACATAATTTACATTTAGTTTGATCATCATCTGTGCGTCTCCCAAACTGCCAGAAGTACTTGTAACCAAGCCTAAGCCTGGCCACTACAACATCAGTCAGTACTTGTAACCAAGCCTAAGTCTGGCCACTACAACATCAGTCAGTACTTGTAACCAAGCCTAAGTCTGGTCACTACAACATCAGTCAGTACTTGTAACCAAGCCTAAGTCTGGTCACTACAACATCAGTCAGTACTTGTAACCAAGCCTAAGCCTGGCCACTACAACATCAGTCAGTACTTGTAACCAAGCCTAAGCCTGGCCACTACAACATCAGTCAGTACTTGTAACCAAGCCTAAGTCTGGCCACTACAACATCAGTCAGTACTTGTAACCAAGCCTAAGTCTGGTCACTACAACATCAGTCAGTACTTGTAACCAAGCCTAAGTCTGGTCACTACAGCATCAGTCAGTACTTGTAACCAAGCCTAAGTCTGGCCACTACAACATCAGTCAGTACTTGTAACCAAGCCTAAGTCTGGCCACTACAACATCAGTCAGTACTTGTAACCAAGCCTAAGTCTGGCCACTACAACATCAGTCAGTACTTGTAACCAAGCCTAAGTCTGGCCACTACAACATCAGTCAGTACTTGTAACCAAGCCTAAGCCTGGCCACTACAACATCAGTCAGTACTTGTAACCAAGCCTAAGCCTGGCCACTACAACATCAGTCAGTACTTGTAACCAAGCCTAAGCCTGGCCACTACAACATCAGTCAGTACTTGTAACCAAGTCCTTCAGAGTGCAGGCATAGCGTGTCAACGTGCCTCGTTGTGCTCCGGGTTTTCTAGTGTTTTCACGGTCGCTCTTACGTGCTAGAACTTTAATTTGTGTCATCAATCCTATACGATACATCCCTCTAGCGCCTGGAACCAATCTTGGGCGGAAAACATTATATACTGAGTAAAAAAAGGAGAATTAGTGTGCACTTCCTAGCAGAGTTTACTGCCAGAGGGGAATCATAGGCCTGTCCCGTGTGAAAAAATAATAATATTGAACTTTGTGTCAGAGGAAAGAAAGTCTCCCTGAAAGCATTGAGTATACATAGTGTATAGTGTATACTACAGTGGCTCCCTAGTATATTGATGATAAAGGCTAAAGTGTCATTTGAAAACAGGTGAATTTGTAAATGAAGTGATAAGCCTATAGAGGCAGGTGCCAGAAGTCGCCAGAACTTACCACAGGTCAGCTGTTTTTAATAATCTTCCTGGCTTGCTAGTGTACTCGCATATAATCTAGTGATACCAGTGAATAGCAGAATACAGTGCTGTAGTAGCAACTAACCAGTATTATAATGGTACTTAGTGGAGTGGAGTGACTTTCATTAGTTTCTTTTTCTTGAAATACCAGACGTTACTGTGAATTTCATATAACCTGTAGTTACCAGCGGTCGCAATATACACAACCAGAAGCAATTATTACTACAGAAAAAGCGTCCTTCCTCCAAAATTTGCACCAGTCAACTATAGTGATAATATAGCATTTATTGTGGTGGAGACGGAAAAAAAAAATAGAGAAGCTAGATACAGCGATTGATAAACAAAGGTGGAGGCTCGACCGTTCGTCACTGTAGGAGTGCCAGCAGTCACCGGCTCTTCAACACGCAAGTTATACTTTTGTATCAATCAAATCACATATTACTCGGGTAGATAATTTCCAGTAGATCCTTCATGTGTTAGCTCAAATCACCGACCAGTATGGTTTAAATAAGTGACCCACTGATCAGATCAGATAGACTGGTCCAAACCCTTGACTGGTCCGAACCCTTGACTGGTCCGAACCCTGGACTGGTTTCAAACGGTTTCGTTGTGCACCACCTAGCAGGTTATTAATAGAATATTCAAGAGGTTGCTAGTAGAATTGCAGTAAATCAACCATTCAAATCATTATGAAGCTGTGTGTAGTCTGTGGTCAGTCAAACAAACGGGCTTCCACATGCATAAATTGTCATTTCTGTGGAAATTGGTGTCACGCCCCTTGTGCAGATATCCAAGAACTAGCTACAAGCAGTATTAAAACAGGGAAGTGTTTTTGGGTATGCCCAAATGAGATAAATCTGTGGACTAAAATCACAAGGGTATTAAAAGAGGTCAACATCAAAGCTGCTTTCATAGAAAACCTGGAAGCTTTCTACAACAGATGGGAACATAAAAAGTCCGGGCTGAATGGTACTGCCCTTGATACTGGCCATGTAGTCAGAAACTGTAAGGCTGGAGATGATGTCCTGGTAGTCAGTAAATGGGGGGCTGATAGTGCTGTCCTGGGAGACAGTAATGGGGAAGCTGGAGGTGCTGTCCTGGGAGACAGTAATGGTGAAGCTGGAGGTGCTGTCCTGGGAGACAGTAATGGTGAAGCTGGAGATGCTGTCCTGGGAGACAGTAATGGGGAAGCTGGAGATGCTGTCCTGGGAGACAGTAATGGTGAAGCTGGAGATTTTGTCCAGGTAGTCGGGAATTATACGCAGGAAGGAATACATATGAATGACCGCATAGGGGACAGGAGCCATAGTAGGGAAACAAGTGTAGTCAAAGATAAGATAAAACCAATATTGCAAACTAGAAATACCGCAGGAAATAGCAAACAAGAGGACTCCACTAGCAATAGTGAGGATATATTACCAAAAACAAATGGTGGGAGCTCCATTGTTGGTGCTAGGGAGGATAGAAGTAAGACAGGGAAACATGCACCAACAGGGAATACAGACACAGAAACCCAAGGCAAACGGAAACCAAGCCTGTGCACATACTATGCACTCGGTATCTGCTGGCATGGGAAATCTGGAAAAACAGATGGGACGTGCAACTATGACCACCCTAGGAAATGCCATGCCCATATGACAACAGGAAAATGCAAACTCCCTTCCTGTAAGCTTTTTCACCCTGAACTGTGTACCTCTTCAGTACAGGAAAGACTGTGCTATAACTTAAATTGCCAGGCATACCATCTAAAGGGGACAAAAAGATACAAAACATCCAGGCCATGGGAAAACCTGGGTAGCCACAACCACTCAAGAGGGAGAGGTTTTTTAGTGCCAGGAAGGAAAAAAAACTGGCAGGAAATGGCAGAAATCGTACACCAAATCCAGTCATTCCTGGAGCGGAACCACAGTCGATGGCCTCCACTCCAAACCGACAGATACAGATACTAATGCCGGAAAAAAAATCCCCCCCCAGTACCAACAATACCACCAGTCCGATAACATTCTTCTTTGCAAATATACAGGGTCTAAAGCCAGCAACAAACAACAAAATACCTTTCATCCGTGGACTGCTTGCAGAGGCAAAGGCAATGTTCGCGGCTTTCACTGAGACCCACATAAAGGATCACTTGGACAACGAAATATGGATCCCAGGTTACAACCTATACAGATGTGACAGAGTGAACAGGCAAAAGGGGGGGGGGTTGGCCTGTACATTGCAGAGTCACTTGTTTGCACAGAACTGCTAAATGCCTCAAATGATGTAGTGGAAGTTTTAGCAGTAAAGGTCGAGAAGCAAAACCTAGTCATTGTGGTAGTCTACAAGCCTCCGGATGCAACATCCCAGCAATTCCAGGAACAGCTGTTAAAAATTGACCACTGTCTGGAAAACCTTCCAGCTCCTGCACCCAACATCTTGCTCCTGGGGGATTTCAACTTAAGGCACCTAAAATGGAGGAATATAGCAAATAATATTGTTGCAGTAATAACACCAGGAGGCAGCTCTGATGAAAACTCACACTCACGCGAGCTTTTAAATCTCTGCACAAAATTCAATTTAAACCAGCAAATAATAGAGCCTACTAGACTGGAGAATACACTAGACCTCATCTTCACTAACAATGATGATCTGATAAGAAATATCACCATATCAAAAACAATATACTCAGATCACAACATAATTGAGGTTCAGTCATGTATGCGCGGAGCCCCAGACCGACATAATGAGATTAGTCACGAGGGAGCCTTCACCAAATTCAACTTCAATAACAAAAACATAAAGTGGGACCAAGTAAACCAAGTCCTAACCGATATAAGCTGGGAAGATATACTAAGCAACACAGACCCCAACTTATGCCTAGAACAGATTAACTCGGTGGCACTCGATGTATGCACAAGGCTTATTCCTCTAAGAAAAAGGAGGAGTAGATGTAAAACAGAAAGAGACAGGCGCTCCCTTTACAGGCGACGGAAAAGAATAACAGAGCGGCTAAAAGAGGTCAATATATCTGAAATGCGTAGGGAGACACTGGTCAGAGAAATAGCAAGCATCGAACTTAAGCTAAAAGAATCCTTTAGGAGTCAGGAATCGCGGGAAGAACTAAAAGCCATAAATGAAATCGAAAGAAACCCAAAGTATTTCTTCTCCTATGCCAAATCAAAATCGAGAACAACGTCCAGTATTGGGCCCCTACTTAAACAAGATGGGTCCTACACAGATGACAACAAGGAAATGAGTGAGCTACTCAAGTCCCAATATGACTCAGTTTTTAGCAAGCCGCTAACCAGACTGAGAGTCGAAGATCAAAATGAATTTTTTATGAGAGAGCCACAAAATTTGATTAACACAAGCCTATCCGATGTTATCCTGACGCCAAATGACTTCGAACAGGCGATAAATGACATGCCCATGCACTCTGCTCCAGGGCCAGACTCATGGAACTCTGTGTTCATCAAGAACTGCAAGAAGCTCCTATCACGAGCCTTTTCCATCCTATGGAGAGGGAGCATGGACACGGGGGTCGTCCCACAGTTACTAAAAACAACAGACATAGCCCCACTCCACAAAGGGGGCAGTAAAGCAACAGCAAAGAACTACAGACCAATAGCACTAACATCCCATATCATAAAAATCTTTGAAAGGGTCCTAAGAAGCAAGATCACCACGCATCTAGAAACCCATCAGTTACACAACCCAGGGCAACATGGGTTTAGAACAGGTCGCTCCTGTCTGTCTCAACTATTGGACCACTACGACAAGGTCCTAAATGCACTAGAAGACAAAAAGAATGCAGATGTAATATATACAGACCTTGCAAAAGCCTTCGACAAGTGTGACCATGGCGTAATAGCGCACAAAATGCGTGCTAAAGGAATAACAGGAAAAGTCGGTCGATGGATCTATAATTTCCTCACTAACAGAACACAGAGAGTAGTCGTCAACAGAGTAAAGTCCGAGGCAGCTACGGTGAAAAGCTCTGTTCCACAAGGCACAGTACTCGCTCCCATCTTGTTCCTCATCCTTATATCCGACATAGACAAGGATGTCAGCCACAGCACCGTGTCTTCCTTTGCAGATGACACCCGAATCTGCATGACAGTGTCTTCCATTGCAGACACTGCAAAGCTCCAGGCAGACATCAACCAAATCTTTCAGTGGGCTGCAGAAAACAATATGAAGTTCAACGATGAGAAATTTCAATTACTCAGATATGGTAAACATGAGGAAATTAAATCTTCATCAGAGTACAAAACAAATTCTGGCCACAAAATAGAGCGAAACACCAACGTCAAAGACCTGGGAGTGATCATGTCGGAGGATCTCACCTTCAAGGACCATAACATTGTATCAATCGCATCTGCTAGAAAAATGACAGGATGGATAATGAGAACCTTCAAAACTAGGGAGGCCAAGCCCATGATGACACTCTTCAGGTCACTTGTTCTATCTAGGCTGGAATATTGCTGCACACTAACAGCACCTTTCAAGGCAGGTGAAATTGCCGACCTAGAAAATGTACAGAGAACTTTCACGGCGCGCATAACGGAGATAAAACACCTCAATTATTGGGAGCGCTTGAGGTTCCTAAACCTGTATTCCCTGGAACGCAGGAGGGAGAGATACATGATTATATACACCTGGAAAATCCTAGAGGGACTAGTACCGAACTTGCACACGAAAATCACCCACTACGAAAGCAAAAGACTTGGCAGACGATGCACCATCCCCCCAATGAAAAGCAGGGGTGTCACTAGCACGTTAAGAGACCATACAATAAGTGTCAGGGGCCCGAGACTGTTCAACTGCCTCCCAGCACACATAAGGGGGATTACCAACAGACCCCTGGCAGTCTTCAAGCTGGCACTGGACAAGCACCTAAAGTCAGTTCCGGATCAGCCGGGCTGTGGCTCGTATGTTGGTTTGCGTGCAGCCAGCAGCAACAGCCTGGTTGATCAGGCTCTGATCCACCAGGAGGCCTGGTCTCAGACCGGGCCGCGGGGGCGTTGACCCCCGGAACTCTCTCCAGGTAAACTCCAGGTAAGCCTAAGTCTGGCCACTACAACATCAGTCAGTACTTGTAACCAAGCCTAAGTTTGGCCACTACAACATCAGTCAGTACTTGTAACCAAGCCTAAGTCTGGCCACTACAACATCAGTCAGTACTTGTAACCAAGCCTAAGTCTGGCCACTACAACATCAGTCAGTACTTGTAACCAAGCCTAAGTCTGGCCACTACAACATCAGTCAGTACTTGTAACCAAGCCTAAGTCTGGCCACTACAACATCAGTCAGTACTTGTAAGGCAAGCCTAAGTCTGGCCACTACAACATCAGTCAGTACTTGTAACCAAGCCTAAGCCTGGCCACTACAACATCAGTCAGTACTTGTAACCAAGCCTAAGCCTGGCCACTACAACATCAGTCAGTACTTGTAGCAAGCCTAAGTCTGGCCACTACAACATCAGTCAGTACTTGCAACCAAGCCTAAGTCTGGCCACTACAACATCAGTCAGTACTTGTAATCAAGCCTCAAGTCTGGCCACTACAACATCAGTCAGTACTTGTAACCAAGCCTAAGTCTGGTCACTACAAGCATCAGTCAGTACTTGTAACCAAGCCTACGTCTGGTCACTACAACATCAGTCAGTACTTGTAACCAAGCCTAAGTCTGGTCACTACAACATCAGTCAGTACTTGTAACCAAGCCTAAGTCTGGCCACTACAACATCAGTCAGTACTTGTAACCAAGCCTAAGTCTGGCCACTACAACATCAGTCAGTACTTGTAATCAAGCCTAAGTCTGGCCACTACAACATCAGTCAGTACTTGTAACCAAGCCTAAGCCTGGCCACTACAACATCAGTCAGTACCTGTAACCAAGCCTAAGTCTGGCCACTACAACATCAGTCAGTACTTGTAACCAAGCCTAAGTCTGGCTACTACAACATCAGTCAGTACTTGTAACCAAGCCTAAGTCTGACCACTACATCAGTCAGTACTTGTAACCAAGCCTAAGTCTGGCCACTACACATCGTAGTTCAGTGTAACCAAGCCTAAGTCTGGCCACTACATCAGTCAGTACTTGTAACCAAGCCTAAGTCTGGCCACTACAACATCAGTCAGTACTTGTAACCAAGCCTAAGTCTGGCCACTACAACATCAGGCAGTACTTGTAACCAAGCCTAAGCCTGGCCACTACAACATCAGTCAGTACTTGTAACAAAGCCTAAGTCTGGCCACTACAACATCAGTCAGTACTTGCAACCAAGCCTAAGTCTGGCCACTACAACATCAGTCAGTACTTGCAACCAAGCCTAAGTCTGGTTGGTCAGTCCCTCAGTCTGGAGAAGAGTTCAGTTCCATGGTCTGGAACAAGGTGGTCAGTCCCTCAGTCTGGAGAAGAGTTCAGCTCCATGGTCTGGAACAAGGTGGTCAGTCCCTCAGTCTGGAGAAGAGTTCAGCTCCATGGTCTGGAACAAGGTGGTCAGTCCCTCAGCCTGGAGAAGAGTTCAGTTCCATTGTCTGGAACAAGGTGGTCAGTCCCTCAGTCTGGAGAAGAGTTCAGTTCCATGGTCTGGAACAAGGTGGTCAGTCCCTCAGCCTAGAGAAGAGTTCAGTTCCATGGTCTGGAACAAGGTGGTCAGTCCCTCAGCCTGGAGAAGAGTTCAGCTCCATGGTCTGGAACAAGGTGGTCAGTCCCTCAGCCTGGAGAAGAGTTCAGTTCCATGGTCTGGAACAAGGTGGTCAGTCCCTCAGCCTGGAGAAGAGTTCAGCTCCATGGTCTGGAACAAGGTGGTCAGTCCCTCAGCCTGGAGAAGAGTTCAGCTCCATGGTCTGGAACAAGGTGGTCAGTCCCTCAGCCTGGAGAAGAGGTCAGCTTCATGGTCTGGAACAAGGTGGTCAGTCCCTCAGCCTGGAGAAGAGGTCAGCTTCATGGTCTGGAACAAGGTGGTCAGTCCCTCAGCCTGGAGAAGAGTTCAGCTCCATGGTCTGGAACAAGGTGGTCAGTCCCTCAGTCTGGAGAAGATTATTGTTCCATAGTCTGAAACAATGTGGAGTTGAAGTGACAGGATGGAGCCTTATATTCCACCAGGAAGTGAGATGTAGGCCACTAGTAGAGGTAAGAATGTAGACGTTGGGAGGTCAGGTCCCTCTCAACGACTACATTCTTACCTCTACTAGTGGCCTACATCTCACCACCTGGCAGTATATAAGGCTACATCCTGTCACTTCAACTCCATATTGTTTCAGACTATGGAACAATAATCTTCTCCAGACTGAGGGACTGACCACCTCAAAACTTCAAGGGTGATGGACTGATTACATCGTCTTCAAGTCTCTTCTGCTTCTATCAACTTTTCTGTACTCGACTGAAGAAGCCTACTGTGTAGGCGAAACGTTTCGAAATAAAGATACCTAACTGTTGCATATGTGTCTTACCTAACAACATAGACGAAAACTCACACTCACACGAGCTTTTAAATCTCTGCACAAAATTCAATTTAAACCAGCAAATAATAGAGCCTACTAGACTGGAGAATACACTAGACCTCATATTCACTAACAATGATGATCTGATAAGAAATGTCACCATATCAAAAACAATATACTCAGATCACAACATAATTGAGGTTCAGACATGTATGCGCGGAGCCCCAGACCGACATAATGAGACTAGTCACGAGGGAGCATTCAACAAATTCAACTTCAATAACAAAAACATAAAGTGGGACCAAGTAAACCAAGTCCTAACCGATATAAGCTGGGAAGATATACTAAGCAACACAGACCCCAACTTATGCCTAGAACAGATTAACTCGGTGGCACTCGATGTATGCACAAGGCTTATTCCTCTAAGAAAAAGGAGGAGTAGATGTAAAATAGAAAGAGACAGGCACTCCCTTTACAGGCGACGGAAAAGAATAACAGAGCGGCTAAAAGAGGTCAATATATCTGAAATGAGTAGGGAGACACTGGTCAGAGAAATAGCAAGCATCGAACTTAAGCTAAAAGAATCCTTTATGAGTCAGGAATCGCGGGAAGAACTAAAAGCCATAAATGAAATCGAAAGAAACCCAAAGTATTTCTTCTCCTATGCCAAATCAAAATCGAGAACAACGTCCAGTATTGGGCCCCTACTTAAACAAGATGGGTCCTACACAGATGACAGCAAGGAAATGAGTGAGCTACTCAAGTCCCAATATGACTCAGTTTTAAGCAAGCCGCTAACCAGACTGAATTTTTTATGAGAGAGCCACAAAATTTGGTTAACACAAGCCTATCTGATGTTGTTAGGTAAGACACATATGCAACAGTTAGACATCTTTATTCCGAAACGTTTCGCCTACACAGTAGGCTTCTTCAGTCGAATACAGAAAGTAGGCAGGAGCAGTAGAGATGTGAAGACGATGTAATCAGTCCATCACCCTTAAAGTCGTAGAATTTGAGGTTGTCAGTCCCTCGGCCTGGAGAAGTTCAGTTCCATAGTCAGGAACTATCTGAAGATCAAGCGACAGTGCGGAGGCTTAGATACTGTCGGAAGGAGAGGTGCAGGGTAGTAGTAGTAGTAGTAGTAGTAGTGAGAGGCAACTGAGAGGTCATGTCCCTCTCAGATCCAACCCTTCTCACTTGAAAAGCTTGTCCAAGGTGTTTTCTGTACCAAGATGCCACGTGTTGCAGTGTCTGACAAGACACTGCAACACGTGGCATCTTGGTACAGAAAACACCTTGGACAAGCTTTTCAAGTGAGAAGGGTTGGATCTGAGAGGGACAAGACCTCTCAGTTGCCTCTCACTACTACTACTACTACTACTACTACCCTGCACCTCTCCTTCCGACAGTATCTAAGCCTCCGCACTGTCGCTTGATCTTCAGATAGTTCCTGACTATGGAACTGAACTTCTCCAGGCCGAGGGACTGACAACCTCAAATTCTACGACTTTAAGGGTGATGGACTGATTACATCGTCTTCACATCTCTACTGCTCCTGCCTACTTTCTGTATTCGACTGAAGAAGCCTACTGTGTAGGCGAAACGTTTCGGAATAAAGATGTCTAACTGTTGCATATGTGTCTTACCTAACAACCTGTCGGTATTGTATACCATTTTGATGTTCTATCTGATGTTATCCTGACACCAGATGACTTCGAACAGGCGATAAATGACATGGCCATGCACTCTGCCCCAGGGCCAGACTCATGGAACTCCGTGTTCATCAAGAACTGCAAGAAGCCCCTATCACGAGCCTTTTCCATCCTATGGAGAGGGAGCATGGACACGGGGGTCGTCCCACAGTTACTAAAAACAACAGACATAGCCCCACTCCACAAAGGGGGCAGTAAAGCAACAGCAAAGAACTACAGACCGATAGCACTAACATCCCATATCATAAAAATCTTTGAAAGGGTCCTAAGAAGCAAGATCACCACGCATCTAGAAACCCATCAGTTACACAACCCAGGGCAACATGGGTTTAGAACAGGTCGCTCCTGTCTGTCTCAACTATTGGATCACTACGACAAGGTCCTAAATGCACTAGAAGACAAAAAGAATGCAGATGTAATATATACAGACTTTGCAAAAGCCTTCGACAAGTGTGACCATGGCGTAATAGCGCACAAAATGCGTGCTAAAGGAATAACAGGAAAAGTCGGTCGATGGATCTATAATTTCCTCACTAACAGAACACAGAGAGTAGTCGTCAACAGAGTAAAGTCCGAGGCAGCTACGGTGAAAAGCTCTGTTCCACAAGGCACAGTACTCACTCCCATCTTGTTCCTCATCCTCATATCCAACACAGACAAGGATGTCAGCCACAGCACCATGTCTTCCTTTGCAGATGACACCTGAATCTGCATGACAGTGTCTTCCATTGCAGACACTGCAAGGCTCCAGGCAGACATCAACCAAATCTTTCAGTGGGCTGCAGAAAACAATATGAAGTTCAACGATGAGAAATTTCAATTACTCAGATATGGCAAACACGAGGAAATTAAATCTTCATCAGAGTACAAAACAAATTCTGGCCACAAAATAGAGCGAAACACCAACGTCAAAGACCTGGGAGTGATCATGTTGGAGGATCTCACCTTCAAGGACCATAACATTGTATCAATCGCATCTGCTAGAAAAATGACATGATGGATAATGAGAACCTTCAAAACTAGGGAGGCCAAGCCCATGATGACACTCTTCAGGTCACTTGTTCTATCTAGGCTGGAATATTGCTGCACACTAACAGCACCTTTCAAGGCAGGTGAAATTGCTGACCTAGAAAATGTACAGAGAACCTTCACGGCGCGCATAACGGAGATAAAACACCTCAATTACTGGGAGCGCTTGAGGTTCCTAAACCTGTATTCCCTGGAACGCAGGAGGGAGAGATACATGATTATATACACCTGGAAAATCCTAGAGGGACTAGTACCGAACTTGCACACGAGAATCACTCACTACGAAAGCAAAAGACTTGGCAGACGATGCAACATCCCCCCAATGAAAAGCAGGGGTGTCACTAGCACGTTAAGAGACCATACAATAAGTGTCAGGGGCCCGAGACTGTTCAACTGCCTCCCAGCATACATAAGGGGGATTACCAACAGAGCCCTGGCAGTCTTCAAGCTGGCACTGGACAAGCACCTAAAGTCGGTTCCTGACCAGCCGGGCTGTGGCTCGTACGTTGGTTTGCGTGCAGCCAACAGTAACAGCCTGGTTGATCAGGCTCTGATCCACCAGGAGGCCTGGTCACAGACCGGGCCGCGGGGGCGTTGACCCCCGGAACTCTCTCCAGGTAAACTCCAGGTAACAGACTACAGTGATCTTCACCAACACCAAGACTGAGGGACTGTTTACCTCGTCGTTTGTACAGACTTCTACAGTCTTCATGATCCTTGTATTGTATTGATAAATCCACAGGTGAGTTAAACGTCTACATGAAAGATGTCCGGATGTTGCACCTGTGTCTGATTCTTTGCAAATCCAGACGTGGAAGCAGGTCATGACTACAGGTTAGACACACACAGGTGGAAGCAGGTCATGACTACAGGTTAGACACACACAGGAGGAAGCAGGTCATGACTACAGGTTAGACACACACAGGTGGAAGCAGGTTGTGACTACAGGTTAGACACACACAGGTGGAAGCAGGTCATGACTACAGGTTAGACACACACAGGTGGAAGCAGGTCATGACTACAGGTTAGACACACACAGGTGGAAGCAGGTCATGACTACAGGTTAGACACACACAGGTGGAAGCAGGTCATGAGTACAGGTTAGACACACACAGGTGGAAGCAGGTCATGACTACAGGTTAGACACACACAGGTGGAAGCAGGTCATGACTACTGGTTAGACACACACAGGTGGAAGCAGGTCATGACTACAGGTTAGACACACACAGGTGGAAGCAGGTCATGACTACAGGTTAGACACACACAGGTGGAAGCAGGTCATGACTACAGGTTAGACACACACAGGTGGAAGCAGGTCATGACTACAGGTTAGACACACACACACACACAAGTGGAAGCAGGTCATGACTACACGTTAGACACACACAGGTGGAAGCAGGTCATGACTACAGGTTAGACACACACACACAGGTGGAAGCAGGTCATGACTACAGGTTAGACACACACAGGTGGAAGCAGGTCATGACTACAGGTTAGACACACACAGGTGGAAGCAGGTCATGACTACAGGTTAGACACACAGGTGGAAGCAGGTCATGACTACAGGTTAGACACACACACACACACAAGTGGAAGCAGGTCATGACTACACGTTAGACACACACAGGTGGAAGCAGGTCATGACTACAGGTTAGACACACACAGGTAGAAGCAGGTCATGACTACAGGTTAGACACACACAGGTGGAAGCAGGTCATGACTACAGGTTAGACACACACAGGTGGAAGCAGGTCATGACTACAGGTTAGACACACACAGGTGGAAGCAGGTCATGACTACAGGTTAGACACACACAGGTGGAAGCAGGTCATGACTACAGGTTAGACACACACAGGTGGAAGCAGGTCATGACTACAGGTTAGACACACACAGGTGGAAGCAGGTCATGACTACAGGTTAGACACACACAGGTGGAAGCAGGTCATGACTACAGGTTAGACACACACAGGTGGAAGCAGGTCATGACTACAGGTTAGACACACACAGGTGGAAGCAGGTCATGACTACAGGTTAGACACACACAGGTGGAAGCAGGTCATGACTACAGGTTAGACACACACAGGTGGAAGCAGGTCATGACTACAGGTTAGACACACACAGGTGGAAGCAGGTCATGACTACAGGTTAGACACACACAGGTGGAAGCAGGTCATGACTACAGGTTAGACACACACAGGTGGAAGCAGGTCATGACTACAGGTTAGACACACACAGGTGGAAGCAGGTCATGACTACAGGTTAGACACACACAGGTGGAAGCAGGTCATGACTACAGGTTAGACACACACAGGTGGAAGCAGGTCATGACTACAGGTTAGACACACACAGGTGGAAGCAGGTCATGACTACAGGTTAGACACACACACACACACAAGTGGAAGCAGGTCATGACTACACGTTAGACACACACAGGTGGAAGCAGGTCATGACTACAGGTTAGACACACACACACAGGTGGAAGCAGGTCATGACTACAGGTTAGACACACACAGGTGGAAGCAGGTCATGACTACAGGTTAGACACACACAGGTGGAAGCAGGTCAGACTACAGGTTAGACACACAGGTGGAAGCAGGTCATGACTACAGGTTAGACACACACACACACACAAGTGGAAGCAGGTCATGACTACACGTTAGACACACACAGGTGGAAGCAGGTCATGACTACAGGTTAGACACACACAGGTAGAAGCAGGTCATGACTACAGGTTAGACACACACAGGTGGAAGCAGGTCATGACTACAGGTTAGACACACACAGGTGGAAGCAGGTCATGACTACAAGACACACACAGGTGGAAGCAGGTTGTGACTACAGGTTAGACACACACAGGTGGAACAGGTCATGACTACAGGTTAGACACACACAGGCGGAAGCAATGACTACAGGTTAGACACACACAGGTGGAAGCAGGTCATGACTACAGGTTAGACACACACAGGTGGAAGCAGGTCATGACTACAGGTTAGACACACACAGGTGGAAGCAGGTCATGACTACAGGTTAGACACACACAGGTGGAAGCAGGTCATGACTACAGGTTAGACACACACAGGTGGAAGCAGGTCATGACTACAGGTTAGACACACACAGGTGGAAGCAGGTATGACTACAGGTTAGACACACACAGGTGGAAGCAGGTCATGACTACAGGTTAGACACACACAGGTGGAAGGAGGTCATGACTACAGGTTAGACACACACAGGTGGAAGCAGGTCATGACTACAGGTTAGACACACACAGGTGGAAGCAGGTCATGACTACAGGTTAGACACACACAGGTGGAAGCAGGTCATGACTACAGGTTAGACACACACAGGTGGAAGCAGGTCATGACTACAGGTTAGACACACACAGGTGGAAGCAGGTCATGACTAAAGGTTAGACACACACACACACACAAGTGGAAGCAGGTCATGACTACACGTTAGACACACACAGGTGGAAGCAGGTCATGACTACAGGTTAGACACACACACACAGGTGGAAGCAGGTCATGACTACAGGTTAGACACACACAGGTGGAAGCAGGTCATGACTACAGGTTAGACACACACAGGTGGAAGCAGGTCATGACTACAGGTTAGACACACACAGGTGGAAGCAGGTCATGACTACAGGTTAGACACACATACACACACAAATGGAAGCAGGTCATGACTACACGTTAGACACACACAGGTGGAAGCAGGTCATGACTACAGGTTAGACACACACAGGTAGAAGCAGGTCATGACTACAGGTTAGACACACACAGGTGGAAGCAGGTCATGACTACAGGTTAGACACACACAGGTGGAAGCAGGTCATGACTACAGGTTAGACACACACAGGTGGAAGCAGGTCATGACTAAAGGTTAGACACACACAGGTGGAAGCAGGTCATGACTACAGGTTAGACACACACAGGTGGAAGCAGGTCATGACTACAGGTTAGACACACACAGGTGGAAGCAGGTCATGACTACAGGTTAGACACACACAGGTGGAAGCAGGTCATGACTACAGGTCATGACCTGATATGTTCCACTTGTCCAGTTTATCGACCTGTTCTTCTCCCAGCCATTCATCTTCCTTCTTAAGTGGTATTCAGTGATTCTCTTAAGTGGTATTCAGTGATTCTCTTAAGTGGTATTCAGTGATTCTCTTAAGTGGTATTCAGTGATTCTCTTAAGTGGTATTCAGTGATTCTCTTAAGTGGTATTCAGTAATTCTTTTAAGTGGTATTCAGTGATTCTCTTAAGTGGTATTCAGTGATTCTTTTAAGTGGTATTCAGTGATTCTTTTAAGTGGTATTCAGTGATTCTCTTAAGTGGTATTCAGTGATTCTTTTAAGTGGTATTCAGTGATTCTCTTAAGTGGTATTCAGTGATTCTCTTAAGTGGTATTTAGTGATTCTTTTAAGTGGTATTCAGTGATTCTCTTAAGTGGTATTCAGTAATTCTTTTAAGTGGTATTCAGTAATTCTTTTAAGTGGTATTCAGTGATTCTCTTAAGTGGTATTCAGTGATTCTTTTAAGTGGTATTCAGTAATTCTTTTAAGTGGTATTCAGTGATTCTCTTAAGTGGTATTCAGTAATTCTTTTAAGTGGTATTCAGTAATTCTTTTAAGTGGTATTCAGTAATTCTTTTAAGTGGTATTCAGTGATTCTCTTAAGTGGTATTCAGTGATTCTCTTAAGTGGTATTCAGTGATTCTCTTAAGTGGTATCCAGTAATTCTTTTAAGTGGTATTCAGTGATTCTCTTAAGTGGTATCCAGTAATTCTTTTAAGTGGTATTCAGTGATTCTCTTAAGTGGTGTTCAGTGATTCTCTTAAGTGGTGTTTAACGAGAGTTTTAAGTCGTGTTTAAAGAGTGTTTACGTGGTGTTTTAAGTATTTGTAAGTATTTTTAAGTGGCGTTTAACGAGTATTTAAGTGGTGTTTAGCGAGTGTCTTTAGTGGTGCTTAACGAGTGCTTTATGTGGTGTTTAACGAGTTTTTTAATTAGCGTTTAACGAGTGTTTTAAGTGGTGTTTAACGAGTGTTTTCAGTGGTGCTTAACGAGTGTTTAAAGTGGTGTTTAATAAGAGTTTTAAGTGGTGTTTAACGAGTGTTTTCAGTGGTGCTTAACGAGTGTTTAAAGTGGTGTTTAATAAGAGTTTTAAGTGGTGTTTAACGAGTGTTTTCAGTGGTGCTTAACGAGTGTTTAAAGTGGTGTTTAATAAGAGTTTTAAGTGGTGTTTAACGAGTGTTTTAAGTTTAGTTTAACGAGTGTTTTAAGTGGTGTTTAACGAGTGTTTTAAGTGGTGTTTAACGAGTGTTTCAATTGGTGTTCAACGAGTGTTTTAAGTTGTGTTCAACGAATGTTTTATGTGATGTTTAACGAGTGTTTTGAGTGGTGTTTAACGAGTGTTTTAAGTGATGTTTAACGAGTAGTTTAAATGGTCAACGAGTGTTTCAAGTGGTGTTTAACGAGTGTTTTAAGTGGTGTTTAACGAGTGTTTTAAGTGGTGTTTAACGAACGTTTTAATTGGTATTTAACGAGTGTTTTAAGTGGTGTTTAACGAGTACTTTAAATGGTCAACGAGTGTTTTAAGTGGTGTTTAACGAGAGTTTTAAGTTGTGTTTAACGAATGTTTAAGTGGTGTTTAACGAGTGTTTTAAGTGGTGTTTAACGAGTGTTTTAAGTGGTGTTTAACGAGAGTTTTAAGTTGTGTTTAACGAGTGTTTTAAGTGGTGTTTAACGAGAGTTTTAAGTTGTGTTTAACGAGTGTTTTAAGTGGTGTTTAACGAGAGTTTTAAGTTGTGTTTAACGAGTGTTTTAAGTTGTGTTTAACGAGTGTTTTAAGTGGTGTTTAACGAGTGTTTTAAGTTTAGTTTAACGAGTGTTTTAAGTGGTGTTTAACGAGTGTTTTAAGTGGTGTTTAAAGAGTGTTTTAAGTGGTGTTTAACGAATGTTTTAAGTGGTGTTTAACGAGTGTTTTAAGTGGTGTTTAACGAGTGTTTTAAGTGGTGTTTAACGAGTGTTTTAAGTGGTGTTTAACGAGTGTTTTAAGTTGTGTTTAACGAATGTTTTAAGTGGTGTTTAACGAGTGCTTTAAGTGGTGTTCAACGAGTGTTTTAAGTTGTGTTTAACGAGTGTTTTAAGTGGTGTTTAACGAGTGTTTTAAGTTGTGTTTAACGAGTGTTTTAAGTGGTGTTTAACGAGTGTTTTAAGTTGTGTTTAACGAGTGTTTTAAGTTGTGTTTAACGAGTGTTTTAAGTGGTGTTCAACGAGTGTTTTAAGTGGTGTTCAACGAGTGTTTTAAGTTGTGTTTAACGAGTGTTTTAAGTGGTGTTTAACGAGTGTTTTAAGTTGTGTTTAACGAGTGTTTTAAGTGGTGTTCAACGAGTGTTTTAAGTGGTGTTCAACGAGTGTTTTAAGTTGTGTTTAACGAGTGTTTTAAGTGGTGTTCAACGAGTGTTTTAAGTGGTGTTCAACGAGTGTTTTAAGTGGTGTTTAACGAGTGTTTTAAGTGGTGTTCAACGAGTGTTTTAAGTGGTGTTCAACGAGTGTTTTAAGTGGTGTTCAACGAGTGTTTTAAGTGGTGTTCAACGAGTGTTTTAAGTGGTGTTCAACGAGTGTTTTAAGTGGTGTTTAACGAGTGCTTTAAGTGGTGTTCAACGAGTGTTTTAAGTAGTGTTTAACGAGTGTTTTAAGTGGTGTTTAACGAGTGTTTTAAGTTGTGTTTAACGAGTGTTTTAAGTGGTGTTTAACGAGTGTTTTAAGTGGTGTTTAACGAGTGTTTTAAGTGGTGTTTAACGAGTGTTTTAAGTAGTGTTCAACGTGTTACAGGTTCACTCAGGGTTTCGTTGATGTTCGTGAACGTGAGAGGAATTATAAACGAGGTTCAATGAAGCAGGGAAGACAACTGATGAACCTTCATAATAACGAAGCTGGCAGGAGGGTGAGTATCCCCCAGCTGTCTTAGGTATCCCCCAGCTGTCTTAGGTATCCCCCAGCTGTCTTAGGTATCCCCCAGCTGTCTTAGGTATCCCCCAGCTGTCTTAGGTATCCCCCAGCTGTCTTAGGTATCCCCCAGCTGTCTTAGGTATCCCCCAGCTGTCTTAGGTATCCCTCCAGCTGTCTTAGGTATCCCTCCAGCTGTCTTAGGTATCCCTCCAGCTGTCTTAGGTATCCATCCAGCTGTCTTAGGTATCCATCCAGCTGTCTTAGGTATCCCCCAGCTGTCTTAGGTATCCCCCAGCTGTCTTAGGTATCCCCCAGCTGTCTTAGGTATCCCCCAGCTGTCTTAGGTATCCCTCCAGCTGTCTTAGGTATCCCTCCAGCTGTCTTAGGTATCCCCCAGCTGTCTTAGGTATCCCCCAGCTGTCTTAGGTATCCCCCAGCTGTCTTAGGTATCCCCCAGCTGTCTTAGGTATCCCTCCAGCTGTCTTAGGTATCCCTCCAGCTGTCTTAGGTATCCCTCCAGCTGTCTTAGGTATCCCCAGCTGTCTTAGGTATCCCCCAGCTGCCTTAGGTATCCTTCCAACTGTCTTAGGTATTCCACAGCTGTCTTAGGTATCCCTCCAGCTGTCTTAGGTATCCCCTCAGCTGTCTTAGGTATCCCCTAGCTGTCTTAGGTATCCCCCAACTGTCTTAGGTATCCCCCAGCAGTCTTAGGTATCCCTCCTGCTGTCTTAGGTATCCCCAGCTGTCTTAGGTAGCCCCCAGCTGTCTTAGGTATCCCCCAGCTATCTTAGGTATCCCACAGCTGTCTTAGGTAACCCTCCAGCTGTCTTAGGCATCCCTCCAGCTGTCTTAGGTATCCCTCCAGCTGTCTTAGGTATCCCCAGCTGTCTTAGGTATCCCCCAGCTGCCTTAGGTATCCTTCCAACTGTCTTAGGTATTCCACAGCTGTCTTAGGTATCCCTCCAGCTGTCTTAGGTATCCCCTCAGCTGTCTTAGGTATCCCCTAGCTGTCTTAGGTATCCCCCAACTGTCTTAGGTATCCCCCAGCAGTCTTAGGTATCCCTCCTGCTGTCTTAGGTATCCCCAGCTGTCTTAGGTAGCCCCCAGCTGTCTTAGGTATCCCCCAGCTATCTTAGGTATCCCACAGCTGTCTTAGGTAACCCTCCAGCTGTCTTAGGTATCCCCAGCTGTCTTAGGTATCCCCCAGCTGTCTGAGGTAGCCCCCCAGCTGTCTTAGGTATCCCCCAGCTATCTTAGGTGTCCCCCAGCTGTCTTAGGTAATCCTCCAGCTGTCTTAGGTATCCCCCATCTGTCTTAGGTATCCCCCATCTGTCTTAGGTAGCCCGCCAGCTGTCTTAGGTATCCCCCAGCTATCTTAGGTGTCCCCCAGCTGTCTTAGGTATTCCTCCAGCTGTCTTAGGTATCCCCCATCTGTCTTACGTATCCCCAGCTGTCTTAGGTATCCCCCAGCTGTCTTAGGCATCCCCCAGCCGTCTTAGGTATCCCCGAGCTGTCTTAGATATCCCTCCAATTGTCTTAGGTATCCCCCAGCTGTCTTAGGTATCCCCCAGCTGTCTTAGGTATCCCTATGCTGCCTTAGGTATCCCCAGCTGTCTTAGGTAATCCTCCAGCTGTCTTAGGTATCCCCCATCTGTCTTACGTATCCCCCAGCTGTCTTGGGTATCCCCCAGCTGTCTTAGGCATCCCCCAGCCGTCTTAGGTATCCCCGAGCTGTCTTAGGTATCCCTCCAATTGTCTTAGGTATCCCCCAGCTGTCTTAGGTATCCCCCAGCTGTCTTAGGTATCCCTCTGCTGCCTTAGGTATCCCCAGCTGTCTTAGGTATCCCCCAGCTGTCTTAGGTATCCCCCAGCTGTCTTAGGTATCCCTCAGCAGTCTTAGGTATCCCCCAGCAGTCTTAGGTATCCCCCAGCTGTCTTAGGTATAGCCCAGCTGTCTTAAGTATCCCCCAGCTGTATTAAGTATCCCCCAGCTGTCTTAAGTATCCCCAAGCTGTCTTAGCTATCCCCCAGCTGTCTTAGGTATCCCCAGCTGTCTTTGGTATCCCCCAGCTGTCTTAAGTATCCCCAAGCTGTCTTAGTTATCCCCCAGCTGTCTTAGGTATCCTTCAGCTGTCTTAGGTATCCCCCAGCCGTCTTACGTATCCCCCAGCTGTCTTAGGTATCCCCAACGGTGTTAGGTATCCCCCAGCTGTCTTAGGCATCCCCAGCTGTCTTATTTATCCCCCAGCTGTCTTAGGTATCCCCCAGTTGTCTTAGGTATCCCCCTGCTGTCTTAGGTATCCTCTCAGCTGTCTTAGGTATCCCCAGCAGACTTAGGTGTCCCTCAGCTGTCTTAGGTATCCCCCAGCAGTCTTAGGTTTCCCCCAGCTGTCTGTCTTAGGTAGCCCCCCAGCAGTCTTATGTATCCCCCAGGTGTCTTATGTATCCCCCAGCTGTCTTAGGTACCCCCAGTTGTCTTAGGTATACCTCCAACTGTCTTAGGTATACCTCCAACTGTCTTAGGTATACCTCCAACTGTCTTAGCTATCCCTCCAGCTGTCTTAGGTGCACCCCCAGCTGTCTTAGGTATCCCCCAGCTGTCTTAGGCATCCCTCAGCTGTCTTAGCCGTCTTAGCTATCCCCGAGCTGTCTTAGGTATCCCTCCAATTGTCTTAGGTATCCCCCAGCTGTCTTAGGTATCCTCCAGCTGTCTTAGGTATCCCTCTGCTGCCTTAGGTATCCCCAGCTGTCTTAGGTATCCCCCAGCTGTCTTAGGTATCCCCCAGCTGTCTTAGGTATCCCTCAGCAGTCTTAGGTATCCCCCAGCAGTCTTAGGTATCCCCCAGCTGTCTTAGGTATCCCCCAGCTGTCTTAGGTATAGCCCAGCTGTCTTAAGTATCCCCCAGCTGTGTTAGCTGTATTAGCTGTGTTAGTATCCCCCAGCTGTCTTATCTTAAGTATCCCCCAGCTGTCTTAGCTGTCTTATCCCCCAGCTGTCTTAGGTATCCCCAGCTGTCTCTTGGTATCCCCCAGCTGTCTTAAGCTGTCTTATCCCCCAGCTGTCTTAGTTATCCCCCAGCTGTCTTAGGTATCCTTCAGCTGTCTTAGGTATCCCCCAGCTGTCTTACGTATCCCCCAGCTGTCTTAGGTATCCCCAACTGTGTTAGGTATCCCCCAGCTGTCTTAGGCATCCCCAGCTGTCTTATTTATCCCCAGCTGTCTTAGGTATCCCCCAGCTGTCTTAGGTATCCCCAGCAGACTTAGGTGTCCCTCAGCTGTCTTAGGTATCCCCCAGCAGTCTTAGGTTTCCCCCAGCTGTCTTAGGTATCAGCAAGCTGTCATAGGTATCCCCCAGCAGTCTTAGGTATCCCCACAGCTGTCTTAGGAATCCCCCAGCAGTCTTAGGTATCCCCCAGCTGTCTTGGGTATCTTCCAGCAGTCTTAAGTATCCCCCAGGTGTCTTATGTATCCCCAGCTGTCTTAGGTACCCCCAGCTGTCTTAGGTATACCTCCAACTGTCTTAGGTATACCTCCAACTGTCTTAGGTATCCCTCCAGCTGTCTTAGGTGCACCCCCAGCTGTCTTAGGTATCCCTCCAGCTGTGTTGAGTATCCTCCAGCTCTCTTAGGCATCCCTCAGCTGTCTTAGTTATCACCAGCTGTCTTACGTATCCCCCAGCTGTCTTAGGTATCCCCCTGCTGTCTTAGGTATCCCTCAGCTGTGTTAGGTATCCCTCAGCTGTCTTAGTTATCACCAGCTGTCTTACGTATCCCCCAGCTGTCTTAGGTATCCCCCAGCTGTCTTAGGTATCCCTCAGCTGTGTTAGATATCCTCCAGCTGTTCTAGGTATCCCCCAGCAGTCTTAATTATCCCCCAGCTGTCTTATGTATCCCTCAGCTGTCTAAGTTATCCCCTCAACTGTCTTAAATATCCCCCAGCTGTCTTAGGTATCCCCCAGCTGTCTTTGGGATCCCCAGCTGTCTTAGGTTCACCCAGCTGTTTTAGGTATCCCCCAGCTGTCTTAGATATCCCCAGCTGTGTTAGGTATCCCCCAGTTGTCTTAGGTATTCCCAGCTGTCTTAGGTATCCCCAGCTGTCTTAGGTATCCCTTCAGCTGTGTTAGGTATCCCCAGCTGTATTAGGTATCATGCAGCTGTGTTAGGCATTCCCAGCTGTGTTTGGTATCCCTCAGCTGTGTTAGGTTTCCCCCAGATGTGGTAGGTATCCCCCAGCTGTGTTAGGTATCCCCAGATGTGGTAGGTATCCCCAGCTGTGTTAGGTATCCCCAGCTGTGTTAAGTATTCCCCAGCTGTGTTAGGTATCCTCCTACTCTGGTAGGTATCCCACAGTTGTCCTAGGTATCCCTCTGCTGTGATTGGTATCCTCCTGTTGTGTTAGGTATCTCCCAGCTGTTTTAGGTATCCCACAGCTGTGATAGGCATCTCTCAGCTGGTTTAGATATCCCTCTGCTTGTTATGTATACCCCAGCTGTGTTAGGTATCCCTCAGCTTTGTTATGTATCCCTCAGCTGTGTTAGGTATCCCCAGCTGTTATAGGTATCCCCTGCTGTGTTAAGTATCCCTCAGCTGATCTAGGTATCATCAGTTGTTCTAGGCTTCCCCTGCTGTGTTAGGTATCCCTCAGTTGATCTAGGTATCCCCAGTTGTTCTAGATATCCCCTGCTGTGTTAAATATCCCTCAGCTGATCTAGGTATCCCCAGTTGTTCTAGGTATCCCCAGCTGTGTTTTGTATCCCCCAGCAGATCTTGGTATCCCCAGATGTGTTATGTATCCCTCAGCTGATCTAAGTATTCTTAGCTCTGTTAGGTATCCCTCAGCTGATCTGGGTATCCCCATCTGTGTTAGGTATCCCTCAGCTGATCTAGGTATCCCCCGCTGTGTTAGGTATCCCTCAGTTGATCTAGGTATATTCTGCTGTGTTAGGTATCCCTCAGCTGGTCTAGGTATCCCCAGTTGTTCTAGGTATCCCTCAGCTGATGTAGGTATTCCCAGCTGTGTTAGGTATCCCTCAGGTGATCTAGGTATTCCCAGGTGTGTTAGGTATCCCTCAGCTGATCTAGGTATCCCTATCTGTGTTAGGTATCCCTCAGCTGATCTAGGTATCCCTCAGGTGATCTAGGTATCCCAAGCTGTGTTAGGTATCCCTCAGTTGATCTAGGTATCCCTAGTTGTTCTAGGTATCCCTCAGCTGATCTAGGTATCCTCAGCTATATTAGGTATCCCTCAGCTGTTTTAGGTATCCCCAGCTGTGTTAGGTATCCCTCAGCTGATCTAGGTATCCCCAGCTGTGTTAGGTATCCCTCAGCTGTTCTAGGTATCCCCTGCTGTTTTAGGTATCCCTCAGCTATTTTGATGAATCTTCATAATAACGAGATTGGCAGGAGGGTGAGTATCCCTCAGCTGTGTTAGGCATCCCCGAGCTGTCCTAGGTATCCGCCAACAGGTGTGTTAGGTATCCCTCAGGTATGTTGGGTATCCACCAGCTGTGTTTGGTACTCCCAGCTGTGTTAGGTATCCCTATCTGTGTTAGGTATCCCCCAATTGTTTTAGGTATCCATCAGCTGTGTTAAGTATCCCCAGCTGTGTTAAGTATCCCTCAAATGTGTTAAGTATTCCTCAAATGTGTGATGTGTCCTTCTACTGAGTTGTTTGGAATCTTTCTGCTGTGTTAGGTATCCCTCTGCTGTGTTAGGAATTCTACAATTATGCTAGGTATCCCTCTTCTATGTTAAGTATATCTCAACTGTGTCTGGTAACCATCTACTGACATCAATTATTGGTATACCTGTAAGTTTGCTAGGTATTCCTCTACAGTGTAAGTATCCCTCTACTGCGTTAGGTATCTCCCTTTCACCAGAAGGGTGGGTATTTAGTATCCCTTTTCTCTTAGGGTGTCATTTGATAAATTTGTCTTAAGTATCCCTTTTTGGATTAGATATCCCTCTTCTGTTTCTGGTATCCATTTTTTTGTTAGATGTAACCTTTCTGTTTTGAATATCCCTATTAAGGTATACTGTTCATGTTATATATAACTTAACAGAGTATACACACTGAGAGGTATATATCTCAGGGTATACTCACTGAGAGGTATATATCTCAGAGTATACACACTGAGAGGTATATATCTCAGAGTATACACACTGAGAGGTATATATCTCAGGGTATACTCACTGAGAGGTATATATCTCAGAGTATACACACTGAGAGGTATATATCTCAGGGTATACTCACTGAGAGGTATATATCTCAGAGTATACACACAGAGAGGTATATATCTCAGAGTATACACACTGAGAGGTATATATCTCAGAGTATACACACAGAGAGGTATATATCTCAGAGTATACACACTGAGAGGTATATATCTCAGAGTATACACACTGAAAGGTATATATCTCAGGGTATACACACTGAGAGGTATATATCTCAGAGTATACACACTGAGAGGTATATATCTCAGAGTATACACACTGAGAGGTATATATCTCAGAGTATACACACTGAGAGGTATATATCTCAGAGTATACACACTGAGAGGTATATATCTCAGAGTATACACACTGAGAGGTATATATCTCAGAGTATACACACTGAGAGGTATATATCTCAGGGTATACACACTGAGAGGTATATATCTCAGAGTATACACACTGAGAGGTATATATCTCAGGGTATACTCACTGAGAGGTATATATCTCAGAGTATACACACAGAGAGGTATATATCTCAGAGTATACACACTGAGAGGTATATATCTCAGAGTATACACACTGAGAGGTATATATCTCAGAGTATACACACTGAGAGGTATATATCTCAGAGTATACACACTGAGAGGTATATATCTCAGGGTATACTCACTGAGAGGTATATATCTCAGAGTATACACACTGAGAGGTATATATCTCAGAGTATACACACTGAGAGGTATATATCTCAGAGTATACACACTGAGAGGTATATATCTCAGAGTATACACACTGAGAGGTATATATCTCAGAGTATACACACTGAGAGGTATATATCTCAGAGTATACACACTGAGAGGTATATATCTCAGAGTATACACACTGAGAGGTATATATCTCAGAGTATACACACTGAGAGGTATATATCTCAGAGTATACACACTGAGAGGTATATATCTCAGAGTATACACACTGAGAGGTATATATCTCAGAGTATACACACTGAGAGGTATATATCTCAGAGTATACACACTGAGAGGTATATCTCAGAGTATACACACTGAGAGGTATATATCTCAGGGTATACACACTGAGAGGTATATATCTCAGAGTATACACACTGAGAGGTATATATCTCAGAGTATACACACTGAGAGGTATATATCTCAGAGTATACACACTGAGAGGTATATATCTCAGAGTATACACACTGAGAGGTATATATCTCAGAGTATACACACTGAGAGGTATATATCTCAGAGTATACACACTGAGAGGTATATATCTCAGGGTATACACACTGAGAGGTATATATCTCAGAGTATACACACTGAGAGGTATATATCTCAGGGTATACACACTGAGAGGTATATATCTCAGAGTATACACACTGAGAGGAATATATCTCAGAGTATACACACTGAGAGGTATATATCTCAGAGTATACACACTGAGAGGTATATATCTCAGAGTATACACACTGAGAGGTATATATCTCAGAGTATACACACTGAGAGGTATATATCTCAGAGTATACACACTGAGAGGTATATATCTCAGAGTATACACACTGAGAGGTATATATCTCAGAGTATACACACTGAGAGGTGTGTAATACACATGTATTATACATAATTCAGTATATACATAGCAGTGTCGAGTATACACCAAAATATACACAGTATACAGCAATATATATACACAGTATACAACAATATATATATATATATATATATATATATATATATATATATATATATATATATATATATATATATATATATATATATATATATATATAAATATATATATATATATATATATATATATATATATATATATATATATATATATATATATATATATATATATATATATATATATATATATATATACAGTATACAACAATATATATAGACAGTATACAGCAATATATACACAATATACACCAGGATATACACAATATACAGCAGGATATACATAGTATACAACAGGATACTGGACATACCAGGACGTGCTGTGTATACAACTTAAGGAGTATTATCTCTGTATTTCGTCAGACTGATTCATAATGTATTGCATTTTTCTCAAAAATTTATACAATGTACAACGTAATTGAGCCTAATAGAACTGACTGTATATAGTGGAACTCTATAAGAGAACTGACTGTGTATAGAGTAACTGAGTGCATATAGTGGAACTTGCTAAGAGAAACAAGTGTAATAATCTAATTTTTATTAATAATATTGGAGTGGTATCACATACAGTATTCCCCAACAGGCTGTGATTCGTAAGACTCGGGTCAACTGTAAGTGCCACGGTGTGTCTGGCTCTTGTTCCCTCATTACCTGCTGGCAGCAGCTGGCACCCTTCAGAGAGATAGGTGAGTGCCATCACCCCTCTACACCCCATTACCACCTTCAGTGCCATACCCCGACAGGCGGCATAACACATGGCATTCTTATCCCGAATATATTTCCCTTGGCTGCACTGTTGTTCACAAGTATTAAATAACCCTCTACATTATTATGTTATTTTTCAAGTGTTATTTACCGATTTAATATTCCAAATAATACATAAATAACCCAGACATAAGAGAAAGAGAAACTTATAACAATGTTTTGATACAACTTGGATCATTTACAAGTCACACTGACACACGAGAGTGACGGACACAGTATATATAGCTGAGAGGGAGAGTGTATATAGGTCAGGGACGGGACCAAGAGAGGAAGAACAAGAAGTAGAGGTAATGCTGGTAGTGGTAGTAGTAGTAGTGGTAGTAGTAGTAGTAGTGGTAGTAGTAGTAGTAGCAGTAGTAGTAGTGGTAGTAGTGGTGGTGGTGGTAGTAGTAGTAGTAGTAGTAGTAGTAGTAGCAGTAGTAGTAGTGGTAGTAGTGGTGGTGGTAGTAGTAGTAGTAGTAGTAGCAGTAGTGGTAGTAGTAGTGGTTGTAGTTGTAGAAACTAGGGGGAGTAGAGTGGTACAAGAGGGGAGTGTTGGGTGCAGGGAGGCAACAGTAGTGGAAGTAGTATTATTGGTCGTAGTAGTAGTAGCAGCAGTGGTGGCAGCAGTAGGCAAGGCAGGCAGCAGCAGCAGGCAGGCAGCAGCAGCAGCAGTGGCAAGGCAGCGCATGCAGCAGTGGCAGTGGCAGGCATGCAGCAGTAGCAGCAGCAGAAAGGGCAGCAGCAGCAGCAGTGGCGGCAGCAGGCAAGCAGCGGCGCAGTGGCAGCAGCAGGCCAGCAGTGGCAGGCAGCAGGCAGCAGGTGGCAGGCAGCAGCAGCAGTGCAGGCAGCAGCAGGCAGGCGGCAGGCAGCAGCAGCCAGCAGGCAGCAGGCAGCGGCAGCAGCAGCAGCAGGCAAGGCAGCAGCAGCAGTGGCAGCAGCAGCCAGCAGCAGCAGTGGAGTGCAGGCAGCAGCAGCAGGCAGCAGTGTTACAGCACCAGTAGGCAAGGCAGTGGCAGTGGCAGAAACAGGCAGCAGCAGGCAGAGCAGCGGCAGCAGCAGCAGCAGTGCGGTGGCAGCAGCAGCAGCACACCAGCAGGCAGGCAGCAGGGCAGTAGGTGGTAGAAGCAGTAGTAGTGTGGTGGTAGCAGTGGCGGTGGTAGCAGTAGTATTGGTGGTAGAAGCCACTCCTGGAGTTTACCTCGGAGAGAGTTCCGGGGGTCAATGGGTACCCCCTGGCCCCGGGCCCGGCCCGGTCTGTGACCAGGCCTCCCCTTAGGTCCAGTGTCCCAGGATGCGACCCTGACACCAGTCGACTAACAATTCCCTGAGGTACCCATTTTACTGATGGGGAACATAGATAACAGGTGGAAAGAAACACGTCCCAATCACTTTCTAACTCTGGGCTGGGAATCGAACCCAGGTCCCTCACCGTGTGAAGCGGAGAGCGTTAACCAATTACCAGGCCACTGCCAGTTAGTTGGTAGGTAGGTAGTAGTAGTTGTGGTGGTAAGTAGCAGTGGTCAGGCAGCGGAGGCAGAAAAAGGCAGGTAGCTTAGGCAGGTAGTGGTAGGTAGGCAGGTGGCAGCAGGCAGGCAGCAGCAGGCGGCAGAGCAGTAGTAGTAGTAGTAGTAGTAGTAGTAGTAGTGGTGGTGGTAGTGGTAGTAGTAGTAGTAGTAGTAGTAGAGGTGACTGTAAAGGTTAGAAGTAGTGTAGATGGTGACTGTGAAGGTTAGAAGTAGTGTAGATGGTGACTGTGAAGGCTAGAAGTAGTGTAGATGGTGACTGTGAAGGTTAGAAGTAGTGTAGATGGTGACTGTGAAGGTCAGAAGTAGTGTAGATGGTGACTGTGAAGGTTAGAAGTAGTGTAGATGATGACTGTGAAGGTTAGAAGTAGTGTAGATGGTGACTGTGAAGGTTAGAAGTAGTGTAGATGGTGACTGTGAAGGTTAGAAGTAGTGGAGATGGTGACTGTGAATGTTAGAAGTAGTGTAGATGGTGACTGTGAAGGTTAGAAGTAGTGTAGATGGTGACTGTGAAGGTTAGAAGTAGTGTAGATTGTGACTGTGAAGGTTAGAAGTAGTGTAGATGGTGACTGTGAAGGTTAGAAGTAGTGTAGATGGTGACTGTGAAGGCTAGAAGTAGTGTAGATGGTGACTGTGAAGGTTAGAAGTAGTGTAGATGGTGACTGTGAAGGCTAGAAGTAGTGTAGATGGTGACTGTGAAGGTTAGAAGTAGTGTAGATGGAGACTGTGAAGGTTAGAAGTAGTGTAGATGGTGACTGTGAAGGTTAGAAGTAGTGTAGATGGTGACTGTGAAGGTTAGAAGTAGTGTAGATGGTGACTGTGAAGGTTAGAAGTAGTGTAGATGGTGACTGTGAAGGCTAGAAGTAGTGTAGATGGTGACTGTGAAGGTTAGAAGTAGTGTAGATGGTGACTGTGAAGGCTAGAAGTAGTGTAGATGGTGACTGTGAAGGTTAGAAGTAGTGTAGATGGAGACTGTGAAGGTTAGAAGTAGTGTAGATGGTGACTGTGAAAGCTAAAAGTAGTGTAGATGGTGACTGTGAAGGCTAGAAGTAGTGCAGATGGTGACTGCTAAGGCTAGAAGTAGTGTAGATGGTGACTGTGAAGGTTAGAAGTAGTGTAGATGGTGATTGTGAAGGTTAGAAGTAGTGTAGATGGTGACTGTGAAGGCTAAAAGTAGTGTAGATGGTGACTGTGAAGGCTAGAAGTAGAGTAGATGGTGACTGTGAATGCTAGAAGTAGTGTAGATGGTGACTGTGAAGGTTAGAAGTAGTGTAGATGGTGACTGTGAAGGTTAGAAGTAGTGTAGATGATGACTGTGAAGGTTAGAAGTAGTGTAGATGGTGACTGTGAAGGTTAGAAGTAGTGGAGATGGTGACTGTGAAGGTTAGAAGTAGTGTAGATGGTGACTGTGAAGGTTAGAAGTAGTGTAGATGGTGACTGCTAAGGCTAGAAGTAGTGTAGATGGTGACTGTGAAGGCTAGAAGTAGTGCAGATGGTGACTGCTAAAGCTAGAATTAGTGTAGATGGTGACTGTGAAGGTTAGAAGTAGTGTAGATGGAGACTGTGAAGGTTAGAAGTAGTGTAGATGGTGACTGTGAAAGCTAAAAGTAGTGTAGATGGTGACTGTGAAGGCTAGAAGTAGTGCAGATGGTGACTGCTAAGGCTAGAAGTAGTGTAGATGGTGACTGTGAAGGTTAGAAGTAGTGTAGATGGTGATTGTGAAGGTTAGAAGTAGTGTAGATGGTGACTGTGAAGGCTAAAAGTAGTGTAGATGGTGACTGTGAAGGCTAGAAGTAGAGTAGATGGTGACTGTGAATGCTAGAAGTAGTGTAGATGGTGACTGTGAAGGTTAGAAGTAGTGTAGATGGTGACTGTGAAGGTTAGAAGTAGTGTAGATGATGACTGTGAAGGTTAGAAGTAGTGTAGATGGTGACTGTGAAGGTTAGAAGTAGTGGAGATGGTGACTGTGAAGGTTAGAAGTAGTGTAGATGGTGACTGTGAAGGTTAGAAGTAGTGTAGATGGTGACTGCTAAGGCTAGAAGTAGTGTAGATGGTGACTGTGAAGGCTAGAAGTAGTGCAGATGGTGACTGCTAAAGCTAGAATTAGTGTAGATGGTGACTGTGAAGGTTAGAAGTAGTGTAGATGGAGACTGTGAAGGTTAGAAGTAGTGTAGATGGTGACTGTGAAACCTAAAAGTAGTGCAGATGGTGATTGTGAAGGTTAAAAGTAGTGTAGAAGGTGACTGTGAATGCTAGAAGTAGTGCAGATGGTGATTGTGAAGGTTAAAAGTAGTGTAGAAGGTGACTGTGAATGCTAGAAGAGGTGTAGATGGTGGTTACTCTGAATGCTAGAAGTAGTGTAGATGGTGACTCTGAAGGCTAGAAGTAGTGTAGATAGTGTGTGAAGGCTAGAAGTAGTGTAGATGGTGACTGTGAAGGTTAGAAGTAGTGTAGATGGTGACTGTGAAGGCTAGAAGTAGTGTAGATGGTGACTGTGAAGCCTATAAGTAGTGTAGATGGCGACTGTGAAGGCTAGAAGTAATGTAGATGGTGACTGTGAAGGTTAGAAGTAGTGTAAATGGTGATTGTGAAGGTTAGAAGTAGTGTAGATGGTGACTGTGAAGGTTAGAAGTAGTGTAGATGGTGACTGTGAAGGTTAGAAGTAGTGTAGATGGTACACAAATAACCCGCACATAAAAGACGGGTTATTTGTGTATCGTTCCAGTCACGGTATTGTGCCTTTTTGTTATTTAGTGTAGATGGTGACTGTGAAGGTTAGAAGTAGTGTAGATGGTGACTGTGAAGGCTAGAAGTAGTGTAAATGGTGATTGTGAAGGTTAGAAGTAGTGTAGATGGTGACTGTGAAGGTTAGAAGTAGTGTAGATGGTGACTGTGAAGGCTAGAAGTAGTGTAGATGGTGACTGTGAAGGCTAGAAGTAGTGTAGATGGTGACTGTGAAGGTTAGAAGTAGTGTAGATGGTGACTGTGAAGGCTATAAGTAGTGTAGATGGTGACTGTGAAGGTTAGAAGTAGTGTAGATGGTGACTGTGAAGGCTATAAGTAGTGTAGATGGTGACTGTGAAGGTTAGAAGTAGTGTATTGGTAACTGTGAAGGCTAGAAGTAGTGTAGATGGTGACTGTGAAGGCTAGAAGTAGTGTAGATGGTTACTGTGAAGGTTGGAAGTAGTGTAGATATTGACTGTGAAGGCTAGAAGTAGTGTAGATGGTGACTGTGAAGCCTATAAGTAGTGTAGATGGTGACTGTTAAGGCTAGAAGTAGTGTAGATGGTGATTGTGAAGGTTAGAAGTAGTGTAGATGGTGATTGTGAAGGTTAGAAGTAGTGTAGATGGTGACTGTGAAGGCTAGAAGTAATGTAGATGGTGACTCTGAAGGCTACAAGTAGTGTAGATGGTTACTGTGAATGCTAGAAGTAGTGTAGATGGTGACTGTGAAGGCTAGAAATAGTGTAGATGGTGACTGTGAAGGTTAGAAGTAGTGTCAATGGTGACTGTGAGGGCTAGAAGTAGTGTAGATGGTGACTGTGAATGCTAGAAGTAGTGTAGATGGTGACTGTGAAGGCTAGAAGTAGTGTAGATGGTGACTCTTAATGCTAGAAGTAGTGTAAATGGTGACTGTGAAGGTTAGAAGTAGTGTAGATGGTGACTGTGAAGGTTAGAAGTAGTGTAGATGGTGACTGTGAAGGCTAGAAATAGTGTAGATGGTGACTGTGAAGGTTAGAAGTAGTGTAAATGGTGACTGTGAAGGCTAGAAGTAGTGTAGATGGTGACTGTGAAGGTTAGAAGTAGTGTAGATGGTGACTGTGAAGGTTAGAAATAGTGTAGATGGTGACTGTGAAGGTTAGAAGTAGTGTAAATGGTGACTGTGAAGGCTAGAAGTAGTGTAGATGGTGACTGTGAATGCTAGAAGTAGTGTAGATGGTGACTGTGAAGGCTAGAAGTAGTGTACATGGTGACTCTTAATGCTAGAAGTAGTGTAAATGGTGACTGTGAAGGCTAGAAATAGTGTAGATGGTAACTGTGAAGGTTAGAAGTAGTGTAGATGGTGACTGTGAATGCTAGAATTAGTGTAGATGTTGACTGTGAATGCTAGAAGTAGTGTAGATGGTGACTGTGAAGGCTAGAAGTAGTGTAGATGGTGACTGTGAAGGTTAGAAGTAGTGTAGATGGTGACTGTGAAGGCTAGATGTAATGTAGATGGTGTCTGTGAAGGCTAGAAGTAGTGTAGATGGTGACTGTGAAGGTAGATGGTGACTGTGAAGGTTAGATGTAGTACAGATGGTGACTGTGAAGGCTAGAAAAAGTGTAGATGGTGACTGTGAAGACTAGTAGTACTGTAGATGGTGGCTGTGAAGACTAGCAGTAGTGTAGATGGTGACTGTGATGTCAGCAGTAGGTTAGACAGTTCTAGCAGAGGACCAGTCAATAAGATGACTGTGATCTCTAACATGACAGAAGAGAACATTATTGGTGTCGTCAAGTCTAACACTACTTGTGTGTTCTTTAAGTCTGTCAGAAAGAGAGCTGCCAGTTTCTCCAAAGTATTGAAGAGAACAAGAGAAGCAGGGAATATAGTAGACACCAGAGGCATCTATAGCGGGAGGAGAAGTACCAACTAGATTACTGTGAAGGTTGTTAGTTTGGTGAATAGTAAGTTTAATGTTTAAGGAACATAGAAAGTTGTTGAGATTAGAAAGACTGGAAATATAGGGAAGGCAGAGAACAGGAGATTTCACAGCATCTTACAGGTCGGGAGAGGACGATCACGTACCATGAAGTCTTGAGAGTGAGAAGGTGACAGATAAAGTACCAAGAAAGAGAGTGGGAGTTTTGTCCACTCATGAAGGAAGAGAATAATAGACAGAACCTCTGGAGGATATGATGGGACGTAGAGTGATATCAGGTTTATCAGTTTTATCTATCCATCTCTGCTTTATTTCTATGGTCTTCCTAAAACTCATAAACCTGATATTTCTCCTTGTATAAATCTTAGTGGTGACTTTGTCACTGTAGATGTCTACCTTTCTCATTACATTGTTAAATGTTCCAAACTTCACAACTCTCCTGACTTGACCTCATATTTTCTCCTCTCTCTACCTCTTCTTCTTTCCTATTTCCTTTGTCTTCCTTTCTTCTGTCTACATGCGTTCAGTCCTCCAGTATTACCCCTGTGTTTATGGTGCTGCCCTCTGAGAGTCCCTTAACTCTCCTGCAGTGATTATTTATTTCTCCTTAACTCACCATACTTTAACTACAACAACTACTTCATTTACCACTCAGTATTGCTAATATTTTTTTTTTTTTTTTTTGGTCCTGTTCGCCGTGATGTTAAGAGCACGGACGCCTTGCCGCTCGGTCTCTTCTCACTCCGCTATCCCGTTGAGAAGTCCTTCAATACTAGTCAGATCTTATGACTCTTTCTAACGAGAACTAAGGCGCCCTTAGGCCACCCCACTGGTTATGTATTCTCCACTGCACTATGGAACCTTCAAAGGCCTTAACTACGTACAACTCAATTTTCGAAGCTAGTAGATGAAATTCTTTATTTAGAATTTTGCACGTTTTGGGGGGCATAACTCCTCTCCAGGTAATTACCACTGCTGCAAGGACAACTTCTTGAGGGTCAATGGGCTGTATGTTGATGTAGTAGATGGTGACACAGCGTTGTCCTGCGATTCGTTGTAGAGATGAAGTTGCTGGGTCGCCCAACATCTAATCTAGCCAGTATCATACTACTCGGCCTTCCATCAATACTGGTCCGCCATAGTTGACATGCTGGAGTCACTTGCTATCTTTACGTCGAGCACGTAAGCCTTCTTATTTTCCAAATCACAAATTAACAAATCAGGCTTACGCGTGCCAAGGGCTATTGGAATTTGCGGCTCCTTGGCGACTGTATGCTTTTTCGCTATACAGAGGCGATAGCCTCCACGATGTTATCATGTCGTTGGACCAGCTGTCCATGAAGCCGTGGACAAACCTGGAGAAGGTGTCCTAGGGACTCATACTGCTCACAACCCTCACAGGTTGTGTTAATCTGTCTTCACCCTCTCGCACGCCTTGTCTTAGTTGGCATCAAATTGTGTTTAATCTTCAAGGCATCAATATACGTGGCTCCCTTAATCAAACTTGTTCCATTAGTCATCCATCGATAAACTTGCGGAACCAAATGATGTTCTTTCAGTCCAGCCCCATCCAATAAACTCACCAAGACATTCGTCCATTCCTTGAGCTCCTTCCTTCTAGTTGTCACCACCACATTTTTCACTCTACTTTTCCCTACAAACCTTAATGCCTTCAGGGTGCTTGGGTGCAACGCGAGATTCCTTATAATGCGATCCTCAGAGTTGTGAAATGCATCCAACCTGTTTCTTTGCAATATAGGAACCCTTGTTGACAAATACATCCCAAACCTCCCACAGCTGCTGGAGCAGAGAACACACCAACTGATGTGTCTTTTGGTGACTTCGGCCATTTTCTCACCATCTGCCTGATTACTTTGACCGACGTCCTCGAGGTATTCTGAGAGATGCCACCTAGCACCATAATATGTATGATGCCAGGAATCAGATGCTTATTCAATATATATAACCGTTGTTGTGGTTTCAGGGGTACCTCGTCAAGCACTGTAAGCTTCTCTGGCAACTTTTGTATATCCGGCTTTCCCCTACCAGCTGAAGAAAAGTACGTTCCCAAATACTTGTACACTGCTGTTGGCTGCAAGGAACGGACTTGAGCTCCATAAATCTCTGTTTTGTGCGTCGTATCTACACACCACTTCTTCATTCTTGAAACTATTTCGATCTTCAACGTGGCACACTTCTGTGGATCTATTTCCAAACCCGACGCTTCTAAATACTTCAAAAACAGCTGCAGTTGTGCATGAAGGCTCTGCTCCGACTCAGCAACCAAGACCACATCATCAGCAAAAGCCAAGGCAGACACTTTAGACTTGGCATCACGTATTGGTCATACAACTTGCTCAAATAATGCCAACAGTGCTTCATTCTTTACTATATTAAAGAGGATACATGATAGAGGGTCCCCTTGCTTCACACCTCTACGCACGTCCCCTCTTTTCCCATAACGTCAGTAGACGCGTCCTTATACGTTGACATAATATAACTGATTACCAAGGGCGGCACATTATAAATCTGAAGTGCCCTCCTCACCGAGGAATGGTTAACCGAGTCATAGGCTTTCTTTACATCTAAAAATATTGCATAAAGCGGCTTAATTCTCTCTTTACTCTCACTAATTATTGCATCCAACAACATCACATTCTGAGCCAGGCCATCTGTGGGTAGGAACGCTCTCTGTGTCATATGGAGAGGAACCCAATGGACACATCTTGCTGCCAATATTTTATGAAATACTCCAACGATGATACTAGATATAGTGATGGGTCCATACTGACCTGGTTCTTCCGGACGATCAATCCTAGGCAGCAAGACAGTTCTGGCCTTCATGAATACCTTCGGTAGATATCCAATATACAACCAGATGTTAAACAAATCAACCCAGAATTGTTCCGGAAACATCCTTAGATCTTTAAGCTTCCGTCCATCAGGACCTGGCGCAGAACTGTCATTGGACGCAGTTACCGCTCTCTTAAACTCATCAACTTCAATAGGCAACTGCAATTGCCATAATTGTTCTTCAACAAGTGTCCTTCCTGGTTTTGCATCTTCTTCAGATGGTCTAGCAAACAAATTCAACCCAAAATCCTGCAATTGCTCCTTAACCACAACTTGCTGCTCAGGGGCACCCAAGTGCCGCCATCTTCCTTCAAGAACCATCTTCGCACATTTGGTTCTATCCTTATTGTACAGCTTCTGCAGATCTCTATACAGTTGTCTTCTTTGAGCTCTTCTACCACCCCTGTTGTTGTTATGATGGGGGAATTTCCTCTTCAAGCAGCATCACCTTCATTGTTGGACACATATGTAATCATAGCCTCCGCCATTTCGTCCAATGCACTCTGAACAGAGGTAACACACTCATCATTAGAAACATTAAGACCAAACTCCCCATATCCCTTCCACATCTTCTCCACACAAAGTGTGACGAAACGTATCATGTTCTGTAGTTTCTGACATGTGTTCACGTATGCACTAGTGTTAATTGTATCTAGTAGGTGCTGTTAGTGCATGTACTGTTGGAACACTTAGATTGTGGGAGATTTCAATTCCCAACAACCCTTCCCCACCCCCAATTTCATTGCTTGGCGCCTCCTGGCGGTCAACATCTCGAATCCCATACATACCACCACCTTCAACAATTACTTCCGACATAAATCTATCAACAAGACTTCTACATGTGGCCACTCTCCTGTGGCCTTTAATTGCCTCCACCGATCTCCCGGTGTGGACTCTCTGAGAGGCCAGCACCCCTGGCCTCTCAGAATCTTCACCTCGGCCATAGCCAACACCTACTCTTCCTCTTTAGACCATCTGGTCTTCACATGGGCAACCGCCCCCTTTGGGATGCTTGCTACGCATGTCGATGGACAACCCACTCTTGCTCCGACACACTACACCACACACAAGACATCGAAATGGAGCTCCATTATCAACCGCCATCATTATTGAGGACAACTCAACAGAATCTTTTGCCACGTACAGAACTAGAATGGGACACACCCACTCCTATTACAACCCGTAAAAGCTAAATTCAGTATAAAAGGCTCTGCACGTGGCATTTTGTGCAGCTTTACCCGCAGGCGGACCGATTGCCGAAACTCTCCGCCCTAACCTGCGTTACCGACTCCCACCTGGATTATATCCAGAGGTACTGCACGAGGATGCTAATCAGTCTGAGAGAAGAGTAAGTGGTGCACCAAATGCTATCTTCCGAGAACAAGTGACTTCAGCCTTCATTCCCCCTTCCTATCTCTTGTCCCACCACAACTACTCCCCCTGCTTTCTACTATCACTACCACTACTACTATCACTACCACCATTACCACCACTTCTTCTTCTTCCTCTCTTGGTCCCTCCCTGTCCCCTTCACCTACATTATGTCCCCCTCAACTATATTCACTGTCCCCCGTCACCTTCGAGTGTTAGTGTGACTTGTAATGGTCTAAGTTAGACCAAAACAACGTGGGTTATGTGTGTATTGTTCCAGTCATGGTATTATACCAGTCATGGTATTGTTCCAGACATCGTATTGTTCCAGTCATGGTATTATACCAGTCATGGTATTGTTCCAGACATCGTATTGTTCCAGTCATGGTATTATACCAGTCATGGTATTGTTCCAGACATCGTATTGTTCCAGTCATGGTATTATACCAGTCATGGTATTGTTCCAGACATCGTATTGTTCCAGTCATGGTATTATACCAGTCATGGTATTCTTCCAGACATCGTATTGTTCCAGTCATGGTATTATACCAGTCATTGTATGTTCCAGTCATGGTATTATACCAGTCATTGTATGTTCCAGTCATGGTATTATACCAGTCATGGTATTATACCATGTTTGTCTTGCTAACAAGTCATGTGTACCAAGTTATCATAACTAACAACGTTGTATACAAGTTAACCACAGGAATTTAACCTAACAATGCTAACTTACAGGAGACTTGTTAAAGGACAAGTACGACGGGGCTACGGAGGTTAAAATTAACCGCAGAGGTAAACTACAGGTTAAACACGCCCAATTTAACGTCCCCACCGGGGAGGACCTAGTGTACCTGCACGAGTCTCCCGACTACTGCAAGAGGAACAACACTGTGGGTTCCCTGGGTGAGTGTACCCTGGGTGAGTGTACCCTGTGTGAGTGTACCCTGGGTGAGTGTACCCTGTGTGAGTGTACCCTGGGTGAGTGTACCCTGTGTGAGTGTACCCTGGGTGAGTGTACCCTGGGTGAGTGTACCCTGTGTGAGTGTACCCTGGGTGAGTGTACCCTGGGTGAGTGTACCCTGGGTGAGTGTACCCTGGGTGAGTGTACCCTGGGTGAGTGTACCCTGGGTGAGTGTACAGTGGGTGAGAGTACAGTGGGTGAGTGTACCCTGGGTGAGTGTACCCTGGGTGAGTGTACAGTGGGTGAGTGTACCCTGGGTGAGTGTACCCTGGGTGAGTGTACCCTGGGTGAGTGTACAGTGGGTGAGTGTACCCTGGGTGAGTGTACCCTGGGTGAGTGTACCCTGTGTGAGTGTACCCTGTGTGAGTGTACCCTGGGTGAGTGTACCCGGGGTGAGTGTACCTCGGTGAGTGTACCCTGGGTGAGTGTACCCTGGGTGAGTGTACCCTGGGTGAGTGTACCCTGGGTGAGTGTACCTTTGGTGAGTGTACCCTGTGCGAGTGTACCCTGGGTGAGTGTACCTTTGGTGAGTGTACCCTGTGCGAGTGTACCCTGGGTGAGTGTAAGCTGGGTGAGTGTACCCTGGGTGAGTGTACCCTGGGTGAGTGTACCTTTGGTGAGTGTACCCTGTGCGAGTGTACCCTGGGTGAGTGTACCCTGGGTGAGTGTACCCTGTGTGAGTGTACCCTGGGTGAGTGTACCCTGGGTGAGTGTACCTTTGGTGAGTGTACCCTGTGCGAGTGTACCCTGTGTGAGTGTACCCTGTGTGAGTGTACCCTGGGTGAGTGTACCCTGTGTGAGTGTACCCTGGGTGAGTGTACCCTGGGTGAGTGTACCCTGGGTGAGTGTACCCTGTGTGAGTGTACCCTGTGTGAGTGTACCCTGTGTGAGTGTACCCTGGGTGAGTGTACCCTGGGTGAGTGTACCCTGGGTGAGTGTACCCTGGGTGAGTGTACCATGTGCGAGTGTACCCTGGGTGAGTGTACCCTTGGTGAGAGTACCCTGGGTGAGTGTACCCTGGGTGAGTGTACCCTGGGTGAGTGTACCCTGGGTGAGTGTACCCTGTGTGAGTGTACCCTGTGTGAGTGTACCCTGGGTGAGTGTACCCTGTGTGAGTGTACCCTGTGTGAGTGTACCCTGGGTGAGTGTACCCTGGGTGAGTGTACCCTGTGTGAGTGTACCCTGTGTGAGTGTACCCTGTGTGAGTGTACCCTGGGTGAGTGTACCCTGTGTGAGTGTACCCTGTGTGAGTGTACCCTTGGTGAGTGTACCCTGTGTGAGTGTACCCTGGGTGAGTGTACCCTGGGTGAGTGTACCCTGTGTGAGTGTACCCTGTGTGAGTGTACCCTGGGTGAGTGTACCCTGTGTGAGTGTACCCTGTGTGAGTGTACCCTGGGTGAGTGTACCCTGGGTGAGTGTACCCTGGGTGAGTGTACCCTGGGTGAGTGTACCCTGTGTGAGTGTACCCTGTGTGAGTGTACCCTGTGTGAGTGTACCCTGTGTGAGTGTACCCTGGGTGAGTGTACCCTGTGTGAGTGTACCCTGTCTGAGTGTACCCTTGGTGAGTGTACCCTGTGTGAGTGTACCCTGGGTGAGTGTACCCTGGGTGAGTGTACCCTGGGTGAGTGTACCCTGTGCGAGTGTACCCTGGGTGAGTGTACCCTTGGTGAGTGTACCCTGGGTGAGTGTACAGTGTACCCTGTGCGAGTGTACCCTGGGTAAGTGTACCCTTGGTGAGTGTACCCTGTGTGAGTGTACCCTGGGTGAGTGTACCCTGGGTGAGTGTATCCTGGGTGAGTGTACCCTGTGTGAGTGTACCCTGGGTGAGTGTACCCTGGGTGAGTGTACCCTGGGTGAGTGTACCCTGTGTGAGTGTACCCTGTGTGAGTGTACCCTGTGTGAGTGTACCTTGGGTGAGTGTACCCTGAGTGAGTGTACCCTGGGTGAGTGTACCCTGTGTGAGTGTACCCTTGGTGAGTGTACCCTGTGTGAGTGTACCCTGGGTGAGTGTACCCTGTGTGAGTGTACCCTGTGCGAGTTTACCCTGGGTGAGTGTACCCTGGGTGAGTGTACCCTGGGTGAGTGTACCCTGGGTGAGTGTACCCTGGGTGAGTGTACCCTGTGTGAGTGTACCCTGGGTGAGTGTACCCTGGGTGAGTGTACCCTGGGTGAGTGTACCCTGTGTGAGTGTACCCTGTGTGAGTGTACCCTGTGTGAGTGTACCCTGGGTGAGTGTACCCTGAGTGAGTGTACCCTGGGTGAGTGTACCCTGTGTGAGTGTACCCTGGGTGAGTGTACTCTGGGTGAGTGTACCCTGTGTGAGTGTACCCTGTGTGAGTGTACCCTGGGTGAGTGTACCCTGGGTGAGTGTACCCTGGGTAGTGTACCCTGGGTGAGTGTACTCTGGGTGAGTGTACCCTGGGTGAGTGTACTCTGGGTGAGTGTACTCTGGGTGAGTGTACTCTGGGTGAGTGTACCCTGTGTGAGTGTACCCTGGGTGAGTGTACCCTGGATGAGTGTACCCTGGGTGAGTGTACCCTGTGTGAGTGTACCCTGGGTGAGTGTACCCTGGATGAGTGTACCCTGGGTGAGTGTACCCTGTGTGAGTGTACCCTGGGTGAGTGTACCCTGGGTGAGTGTACCCTGGGTGAGTGTACCCTGTGTGAGTGTACCCTGTGTGAGTGTACCCTGTGTGAGTGTACCCTGGGTGAGTGTACCCTGTGTGAGTGTACCCTGGGTGAGTGTACCCTGGGTGAGTGTACCCTGGGTGAGTGTACCCTGGGTGAGTGTACCCTGGATGAGTGTACCCTGGGTGAGTGTACCCTGTGTGAGTGTACCCTGGGTGAGTGTACCCTGGGTGAGTGTACCCTGTGTGAGTGTACCCTGTGTGAGTGTACCCTGTGTGAGTGTACCCTGTGTGAGTGTACTCTGGGTGAGTGTACTCTGGGTGAGTGTACTCTGGGTGAGTGTACCCTGTGTGAGTGTACCCTGTGTGAGTGTACTCTGGGTGAGTGTACTCTGGGTGAGTGTACCCTGTGTGAGTGTACCCTGGGGACCATAAGTCATGTTTTAACCCCCATAAGTCATGTTTTAACCCCCATAAGTCATGTTTTAACCCCCATAAGTCATGTTTTAACCCCCATAAGTCATGTTTTAACCCCCATAAGTCATGTTTTAACCCCCATAAGTCATGTTTTAACTCCCATAAGTCATGTTTTAACCCCCATAAGTCATGTTTTAACCCCCATAAGTCATGTTTTAACCCCCATAAGTCATGTTTTTCCCATAAGTCATGTTTTAACCCCATAAGTCATGTTTTAACTCCCATAAGTCATGTTTTAACTCCCATAAGTCATGTTTTAACTCCCATAAGTCATGTTTTAACTCCCATAAGTCATGTTTTAACCCCCATAAGTCATGTTTTAACTCCCATAAGTCATGTTTTAACTCCCATAAGTCATGTTTTAACCCCCATAAGTCATGTTTTAACTCCCATAAGTCATGTTTTAACTCCCATAAGTCATGTTTTAACTCCCATAAGTCATGTTTTAACCCCCATAAGTCATGTTTTAACTCCCATAAGTCATGTTTTAACTCCCATAAGTCATGTTTTAACTCCCATAAGTCATGTTTTAACTCCCATAAGTCATGTTTTAACTCCCATAAGTCATGTTTTAACCCCCATAAGTCATGTTTTAACTCCCATAAGTCATGTTTTAACTCCCATAAGTCATGTTTTAACTCCCATAAGTCATGTTTTAACTCCCATAAGTCATGTTTTAACTCCCATAAGTCATGTTTTAACTCCCATAAGTCATGTTTTAACTCCCATAAGTCATGTTTTAACTCCCATAAGTCATGTTTTAACTCCCATAAGTCATGTTTTAACCCCCATAAGTCATGTTTTAACTCCCATAAGTCATGTTTTAACTCCCATAAGTCATGTTTTAACTCCCATAAGTCATGTTTTAACTCCCATAAGTCATGTTTTAACTCCCATAAGTCATGTTTTAACCCCCATAAGTCATGTTTTAACTCCCATAAGTCATGTTTTAACCCCCATAAGTCATGTTTTAACTCCCATAAGTCATGTTTTAACCCCATAAGTCATGTTTTAACTCCCATAAGTCATGTTTTAACCCCCATAAGTCATGTTTTAACCCCCATAAGTCATGTTTTAACTCCCATAAGTCATGTTTTAACTCCCATAAGTTATGTTTTAACTCCCATAAGTCATGTTTTAACTCCCATAAGTCATGTTTTAACTCCCATAAGTTATGTTTTAACTCCCATAAGTCATGTTTTAACTCCCATAAGTCATGTTTTAACTCCCATAAGTCATGTTTTAACTCCCATAAGTTATGTTTTAACTCCCATAAGTCATGTTTTAACTCCCATAAGTTATGTTTTAACTCCCATAAGTCATGTTTTAACTCCCATAAGTCATGTTTTAACTCCCATAAGTCATGTTTTAACTCCCATAAGTTATGTTTTAACTCCCATAAGTCATGTTTTAACCCCCATAAGTCAGGTTTTATCCGCCATAAGCCACATATTAACCCCCATAAGTCACATTTTAACCCCCATAAGTCACATTTTAACCCCCATAAGTCAGGTTTTAACCCCCATAAGTCAGGTTTTAACCCCCATAAGTCAGGTTTTTACCCCATAAGTCACATTTTAACCCCCATAAGTCAGGTTTTAACCCCCACAAGTCAGATTTCATCCCCCATAAGTCAGGTTTTAACTCCCATAAGTCATGTTTTAACCCCCATAAGTCATGTTTTAACCCCCATAAGTCATGTTTTAACCCCCATAAGTCATGTTTTAACTCCCATAAGTCATGTTTTAACCCCTATAAGTCATGTTTTAACTCCCATAAGTCATGTTTTAACTCCCATAAGTCATGTTTTAACCCCAATAAGTCAGGTTTTAACCCCCATAAGTCAGGTTTTTACCACCATACGTCAAGTTTAACCTGTGTGACTGTCTGCCACAGGTACACAGGAGAGGATCTGTAACAAGAGCTCTGAGGGTATGGATGGATGTGGACTGTTGTGCTGTGGACGAGGGTATAACTCTCAGAAAGTGACAGTCAGAGAAAGGTGCCATTGTAAGTTCCACTGGTGTTGTTTTGTTGAGTGTAAGACGTGTGTCAGGGTGGTCGACCTGCACACCTGTAAGTGAACTGTCAGCACCTGTGTAAGCTAGTGGGACGCCTGACTGTCTTCACATCTGTAAGTGAACTGTCAGTGCCTGTGTAAGCTAGTGGGACGCCTGACTGTCTTCACATCTGTAAGTGAACTGTCAGTGCCTGTGTAAGCTAGTGGGACGCCTGACTGTCTTCACATCTGTAAGTGAACTGTCAGTGCCTGTGTAAGCTAGTGGGACGCCTGACTATCTTCACATCTGTAAGTGAACTGTCAGTGTCTGTGTAAGCTAGTGGGAGGCCTGACTGTCTTCACATCTGTAAGTGAACTGTCAGTGCCTGTGTAAGCTAGTGGGAGGCCTGACTGTCTTCACATCTGTAAGTGAACTGTCAGCACCTGTGTAAGCTAGTGGGAGGCCTGACTGTCTTCACATCTGTAAGTGAACTGTCAGTGCCTGTGTAAGCTAGTGGGAGGCTTGACTGTCTTCACATCTGTAAGTGAGCTGTCAGCACCTGTGTGTACGCTAGTGGGAGACCTGACTGTCTTCACATCTGTAAGTGAACTGTCAGCACTGTCATGGACTTATATGTGCCCTAGAGTGAAGGCTGACTGCGTCTTCACACTTGTAAGATAAATACTGCTGTCAGCACTGTCAAAATCTGTGTGTTTGCTGGTAGTGGGAGGGCTGTCAGCTTGTGACTTCTCACCATCAAGTAAACGGCTGTTGTCAGCACTGTCAGGGACATACATGTACGCTAGCGTAGAGGACTCTCAGCACTTGTGCACGACAGTGTGTGGAGGACTGTCAGCACGTGAGTGTGGGACTGTCAGCACATACATGTACAACAGTGTGAAGGACTGTCAGCAAGACCATGAACACTTTAGTCTTGGTCCCTGACACTATAAACATTGCAATCTTGGTCCCTGACACTATAAACATTGCAATCTTGGTCCCTGACACTATAAACATTGCAATCTTGGTCCCTGACACTATAAACATTGCAATCTTGGTCCCTGACACTATAAACATTGTAATCTTGGTCCCTGACACTATAAACATTGTAATCTTGGTCCCTGACACTATAAACATTGCAATCTTGGTCCCTGACACTATAAACATTGCAATCTTGGTCCCTGACACTATAAACACTGCAATCTTGGTCCCTGACACTATAAACATTGCAATCTTGGTCCTTGACACTATAAACATTGCAATCTTGGTCCCTGACACTATAAACATTGCAATCTTGGTCCCTGACACTATAAACATTGCAATCTTGGTCCCTGACACTATAAACATTGCAATCTTGGTCCCTGACACTATAAACACTGCAATCTTGGTCCCTGACACTATAAACATTGCAATCTTGGTCCCTGACACTATAAACATTGCAATCTTGGTCCCTGACACTATAAACATTGCAATCTTGGTCCCTGACACTATAAACACTGCAATCTTGGTCCCTGACACTATAAACATTGTAATCTTGGTCCCTGACACTATAAACATTGTAATCTTGGTCCCTGACACTATAAACATTGTAATCTTGGTCCCTGACACTATAAACATTGCAATCTTGGTCCCTGACACTATAAACATTGTAATCTTGGTCCCTGACACTATAAACATTGCAATCTTGGTCCCTGACACTATAAACATTGTAATCTTGGTCCCTGACACTATAAACATTGCAATCTTGGTCCCTGACACTATAAACACTGCAATCTTGGTCCCTGACACTATAAACATTGTAATCTTGGTCCCTGACACTATAAACACTGCAATCTTGGTCCCTGACACTATAAACACTGTAATCTTGGTCCCTGACACTATAAACATTGTAATCTTGGTCCCTGACACTATAAACACTGCAATCTTGGTCCCTGACACTATAAACACTGCAATCTTGGTCCCTGACACTGTATTAACGACACTGTCGTTAACCAGAGGTGTTATGGCTAGTGTGACGTCAGTCGTTGAACATAACGACTCAACGAGGTGGTTACAGAAGACGACTCTGAGGGGTCGTAACAAGTGCCAGACTTGTACTTAACTTTTCAAGCTATCGTTAAGTCACATATATATGTGTGTGTATATATGTAGTTTGATGCGAGGAGGAGATGATTCCTTGCTACTGTATCAGTTATGTGGAGGTTGTATCCTCCCTGTATCCTTCCTGTGTTCTCTATGTTTCCTTCCGGTGTTCTCCATGTATCCTTCCGGTGTTCTCCATGTAGCCTTCCGGTGTTCTCTATGTATCCTTCCTGTGTTCTCTATGTATCCTTCCTGTGTTCTCTATGTATCCTTCCGGTGTTCTCCATGTATCCTTCCTGTGTTCTCTATGTATCCTTCCTGTGTTCCCTATGTATCCTTCCTGTGTTCTCTATGTATCCTTCCTGCTTTCTTCATGTATCCTTCCTGTGTTCTCTATGTATCCTTCCTGTGTTCCCTATGTATCCTTCCTGTGTTCTCTATGTATCCTTCCTGCTTTCTTCATGTATCCTTCCTGTGTTCTCTATGTATCCTTCCTGTGTTATCCATGTATCCTTCCTGTGTTCTCCATGTATCCTTCCTGTGTTCTCTATGTATCCTTCCTGTGTTATCCATGTATCCTTCCTGTGTTATCCATGTATCCTTCCTGTGTTCTCCATGTATCCTTCCTGTGTTCTCCATGTATCCTTCCTGTGTTCTCCATGTATCCTTCCTGTGTTCTCTATGTATCCTTCCTGCTTTCTCCATGTATCCTTCCTGTGTTCTCCATGTATCCTTCCTGTGTTCTCTATGTATCCTTCCTGCTTTCTCCATGTATCCTTCCTGTGTTCTCCATGTATCCTTCCTGTGTTCTCCATGTATCCTTCCTGTGTTCTCCATGTATCCTTCCTGTGTTCTCTATGTATCCTTCCTGCTTTCTCCATGTATCCTTCCTGTGTTCTCCATGTATCCTTCCTGTGTTCTCTATGTATCCTTCCTGCTTTCTCCATGTATCCTTCCTGTGTTCTCTATGTATCCTTCCTGTGTTATCCATGTATCCTTCCTGTGTTCTCCATGTATCCTTCCTGTGTTCTCTATGTATCCTTCCTGTGTTATCCATGTATCCTTCCTGTGTTATCCATGTATCCTTCCTGTGTTCTCCATGTATCCTTCCTGTGTTCTCCATGTATCCTTCCTGTGTTCTCCATGTATCCTTCCTGTGTTCTCTATGTATCCTTCCTGCTTTCTCCATGTATCCTTCCTGTGTTCTCCATGTATCCTTCCTGTGTTCTCTATGTATCCTTCCTGTGTTCTCCATGTATCCTTCCTGTGTTCTCCATGTATCCTTCCTGTGTTCTCCATGTATCCTTCCTGTGTTTTCTATGTAGCCTTCCTGTGTTCTCCATGTATCCTTCCTGTGTTCTCTATGTATCCTTCCTGTGTTCTCTATGTATCCTTCCTGTGTTTTCTATGTATCCTTCCTGTGTTCTCCATGTATCCTTCCTGTGTTCTCCATGTATCCTTCCTGTGTTCTCTATGTAGCCTTCCTGTGTTATCCATGTATCCTTCCTGTGTTCTCTATGTATCCTTCCTGTGTTCTCTATGTATCCTTCCTGTGTTCTCTATGTATCCTTCCTGTGTTCTCTATGTAGCCTTCCTGTGTTCCCTATGTATCCTTCCTGTGTTCTCTATGTATCCTTCCTGTGTTCTCTATGTAGCCTTCCTGTGTTCCCTATGTATCCTTCCTGTGTTCTCTATGTATCCTTCCTGTGTTCTCCATGTATCCTTCCTGTGTTCTCTATGTATCCTTTCTGTGTTCTCTATGTATCTTTCCTGTGCTCTCTATGTATCCTTCCCGTGTTCTCCACGTATCCTTCCTGTGTTCTCCATGTATCCTTCCTGTGTTCTCTATGTATCCTTCCTGTGTTCTCTATGTATCTTTCCTGTGTTCTCCATGTATCCTTCCTGTGTTCTCTATGTATCTTTCCTGTGTTCTCCATGTATCCTTCCTGTGTTCTCCATGTATCCTTCCTGTGTTCTCTATGTATCTTTCCTGTGTTCTCCATGTATCCTTCCTGTGTTCTCTATGTATCCTTCCTGTGTTCTCTATGTATCTTTCCTGTGTTCTCCATGTATCCTTCCTGTGTTCTCTATGTATCCTTCCTGTGTTCTCTATGTATCCTTCCTGTGTCCTCTATGTATCTTTCCTGTGTTCTCCATGTATCCTTCCTGTGTTCTCTATGTATCTTTCCTGTGTTCTCCATGTATCCTTCCTCTATCCTCCATGTATCCTTCCTATATCTTACACGTATCCTTCCTGTATCCTTAAATCCTCTATGTTTCCTTTCTGTATATTCCATGTATCCTTCCTGTATCCTTTCTATATCCTTCATGTATCCTCTTTGAATCCTTTATGTGTTCCCTATGTATCCTTCCTATATCTTTCATGTATCTTTCCTGTACCCACCATATATCCTTCTTGAATCATCTGTGTATCCTTCATGTATCCTCCATGTATCCTTCCTGTATTCTGCTCCATGTATCCTCCTATGTCTCCCTCTCCATGTGTCTTTCCTCTATGCTCTTTCATGTATCCTCCTATGTATACCCCACATGTATCCTTCCTGTATGCTCCTCCATGTATCCTCCTATGTATCCCCCACATGTATCCTTCCTGTATACTCCTCCATGTATCCTCCTATGTATCCCTCTCCATGTATCCTTTGTATCCCCCTCCATGTATCCTGCTATGTATCCCCTCTATGTATCCCCCTCCATGTGTCCTGCTATGTATCCCCTCCATGTATCCTGCTATGTATCCCCCTCCATGTATCCTGCTATGTATCCCCCTCCATGTGTCCTGCTATGTATTCCCCTCCATGTGTCCTGCTATGTATCCCCTCCATGTATCCTGCTATGTATCCCCCTCCATGTGTCCTGCTATGTATTCCCCTCCATGTGTCCTGCTATGTATCCCCTCCATGTATCCTGCTATGTATCCCCCTCCATGTATCCTGCTATGTATCCCCCTCCATGTGTCCTGCTATGTATCCCCCTCCATGTGTCCTGCTATGTATCCCCCTCCATGTGTCCTGCTATGTATCCCCCTCCATGTATCCTGCTATGTATCCCCCTCCATGTGTCCTGCTATGTATCCCCCTCCATGTGTCCTGCTATGTATCCCCCTCCATGTGTCCTGCTATGTACCCCCCTCCATGTGTCCTACTATGTATCCCCTCCATATATCCTGCTATGTATCCCCCTCCATGTATCCTGCTATGTATCCCCCTCCATGTATCCTGCTATGTATCCCCCTCCATGTATCCTCTCCATGTATCCTGCTATGTATCCCCCTCCATGTATCCCCTCCATGTGTCCTGCTATGTATCCCCCTCCATGTGTCCTGCTATGTATCCCCCTCCATGTATCCTGCTATGTATCCCCCTCCATGTGTCCTACTATGTATCCCCTCCATGTATCCTGCTATGTATCCCCCTCCATATATCCTGCTATGTATCCCCCTCCATGTATCCTGCTATGTATCCCCCTCCATGTGTCCTGCTATGTATCCCCCTCCATGTGTCCTGCTATGTATCCCCCTCCATGTATCCTGCTATGTATCCCCCTCCATGTGTCCTGCTATGTATCCCCCTCCATGTGTCCTGCTATGTATCCCCCTCCATGTGTCCTGCTATGTATCCCCCTCCATGTGTCCTGCTATGTATCCCCCTCCATGTATCCTGCTATGTATCCCCTCCATGTGTCCTGCTATGTATCCCCCTCCATGTGTCCTGCTATGTATCCCCCTCCATGTGTCCTGCTATGTATCCCCCTCCATGTATCCTGCTATGTATCCCCTCCATGTATCCTGCTATGTATCCCCCTCCATGTATCCTGCTATGTATCCCCATCATGTTTCCGGGTTTGGTTACCCCTCCATGTGTCCTGCTATGTATCCCCCTCCATGTGTCCTGCTATGTATCCCCCTCCATGTATCCTGCTATGTATCCCCCTCCATGTGTCCTGCTATGTATCCCCTCCATGTATCCTGCTGCCAGTAAGCAGCAGGTGACACAGTAACCAGCATCCACTGAGATACAGTGAACCTCGCTTAACATTAACTTATAAACATTATTATGTTAATTATCTAAATTATCTCTAATGTACATAAATCTAATAGATACTATTTATCTAATAGTCTAATAAAGATACTTTGTCTGATAAAGATACTGTCTAATAAAGATACTTTGTCTGATAAAGATACTGTCTAATAAAGATACTTTGTCTGATAAAGATACTGTCTAATAAAGATACTTTGTCTGATAAAGATACTGTCTAATAAAGATACTTTGTCTGATAAAGATACTGTCTAATAAAGATACTTTGTCTGATAAAGATACTGTCTAATAAAGATACTTTGTCTGATAAAGATACTGTCTAATAAAGATACTTTGTCTGGTAAAGATACTGACTAATAAAGATACTTTGTCTGATAAAGATACTGTCTAATAAAGATACTTTGTCTGATAAAGATACTGTCTAATAAAGATACTTTGTCTGATAAAGATACTGTCTAATAAAGATACTTTGTCTGATAAAGATACTGTCTAATAAAGATACTTTGTCTGATAAAGATACTGACTAATAAAGATACTTTGTCTGATAAAGATACTGTCTAATAAAGATACTTTGTCTGATAAAGATACTGTCTAATAAAGATACTTTGTCTGGTAAAGATACTGTCTAATAAAGATACTTTGTCTGATAAAGATACTGTCTAATAAAGATACTTTGTCTGATAAAGATACTGTCTAATAAAGATACTTTGTCTGATAAAGATACTGTCTAATAAAGATACTTTGTCTGATAAAGATACTGTCTAATAAAGATACTTTGTCTGATAAAGATACTGTCTAATAAAGATACTTTGTCTGATAAAGATACTGACTAATAAAGATACTTTGTCTGATAAAGATACTGTCTAATAAAGATACTTTGTCTGATAAAGATACTGTCTAATAAAGATACTTTGTCTGATAAAGATACTGTCTAATAAAGATACTTTGATAAAGATACTGTCTAATAAAGATACTTTGTCTGATAAAGATACTTTGTCAAATAAAGATACTGTCTAATAAAGATACTTTGATAAAGATACTGTCTAATAAAGATACTTTGTCTGATAAAGATACTTTGTTTAATAAAGATACCTTGTCTAATGAAGATATCGTTTAATAGTTTAATAAAGATATTCTCTAATAAACTTTACTAGACCAAAAAAGATACTTTATTAGACAAAAAGATACTTTATTAGACAAAAAGATACTTTATTAGGCAAAAAGATACTTTATTAGACAAAAAGGTACTTTATTAGGCAAAAAGATACTTTATTAGGCAAAAAGATACTTTTTAGGCAAAAAGATACTTTATTAGGCAAAAAGATACTTTTTAGGCAAAAAGATATAGTATCTCTCAATAAAGTATCTAGTAAAAATACTATTTGTTTAATAAAGATACTTTGTCTAATGAAGGATCTAGTAGACAAAAGATACTTTGTCTAATGAAGGATCTAGTAGACAAAAGATACTTTGTCTAATGAAGGATCTAGTAGACAAAAGATACTTTGTCTAATGAAGGATCTAGTAGACAAAAGATACTTTGTCTAATGAAGGATCTAGTAGACAAAAGATACTTTGTCTAATGAAGGATCTAGTAGACAAAAGATACTTTGTCTAATGAAGGATCTAGTAGACAAAAGATACTTTGTCTAATGAAGGATCTAGTAGACAAAAGATACTTTGTCTAATGAAGGATCTAGTAGACAAAAGATACTTTGTCTAATGAAGGATCTAGTAGACAAAAGATACTTTGTCTAATGAAGGATCTAGTAAACAAAAGATACTTTGTCTAATAAATACTGTCTAATAGCCAAATAAAGATACTGTTACATAAAGTTACTCGATTAGACAAAAAGATACTCTAGACAAAAGATACCAAAGCATCTATATTAGACAAAAAGATAATTTAATATACTGTATAATAAAGATACTTTGTCTAATAAAAATACTTTGTAATAAAGATACTGTCTAATGTTTCAGTAAAGATACTGTGTAATATAGATACTTTAATAGTCTAATAAACGTAGTGTAATATAGATACTTTTGTCTAATAGTCTGCTGTGTAATATAGATACTTTGTCTAATATAGTATAATAAAGATACTGTGTAATATAGATACTTTTCGTGTAATAAAGATACTTTTTCGTGTAATAAAGATACTTTTTCGTGTAATAAAGATACTTTTTCGTGTAATAAAGATACTCTGTGTAATAAAGATACTTTTTCGTGTAATAAAGATACTTTTTCGTGTAATAAAGATACTCTGTGTAATAAAGATACTCAATATTAGTCATTAGTACAAACTCTGTTATTATCCTCTCACTGTCCAGACCCCAGAGAGTAACTGTTTCACTGTCCAGACCCCAGAAAGTAACTGTTTCATTGACCAGACCCCAGAAAGTAACTGTTTCACTGTCCAGACCCCAGAAAGTAACTGTTTCACTTTCCAGACCCCAGAAAGTAACTGTTTCACTGTCCAGACACCAGAGAGTAAATGTTTCACTGTCCAGACCCCAGAAAGTAACTGTTTCACTGTCCAGACCCCAGAAAGTAACTGTTTCACTGTCCAGACCCCAGAAAGTAACTGTTTCATTGTCCAGACCCCAGAAAGTAACTGTTTCACTGTCCAGACCCCAGAAAGTAACTGTTTCACTGTCCAGACCCCAGAAAGTAACTGTTTCATTGTCCAGACCCCAGAAAGTAACTGTTTCACTGTCCAGACCCCAGAAAGTAACTGTTTCACTGTCCAGACCCCAGAAAGTAACTGTTTCACTGTCCAGACCCCAGAGAGTAACTGTTTCACTGTCCAGACCCCAGAAAGTAACTGTTTCACTGTCCAGACCCCAGAAAGTAACTGTATCACTGTCCAGACCCCAGAAAGTAACTGTTTCACTGTCCAGACCCCAGAAAGTAACTGTTTCACTGTCCAGACCCCAGAAAGTAGCTGTTTCACTGTCCAGACCCCAGAAAGTAACTGTTTCACTGTCCAGACCTCAGAAAGTAACTGTTTCACTGTCCAGACCCCAGAAAGTAGCTGTTTCACTGTCCAGACCCCAGAAAGTAACTATTTCACTGTCCAGACCCCAAAAAGTAACTGTTTCACTGTCCAGACCCTAAAAAGTAACTGTTTCACTGTCCAAACCCCAGAAAGTAACTGTTTCACTGTCCAGACCCCAGAAAATAACTGTTTCACTGTCCAGACCCCAGAAAGTAACTGTTTCACTGTCCAGACTCCAGAGAGTAACTGTATCACTGTCCAGACCCCAGAAAGTAACTGTTTCACTGTCCAGACACCAGAAAGTAACTGTTTCACTGTCCAGACCCCAGAAAGTAACTGTTTCACTGTCCAGACCCCAGAAAGTAACTGTTTCACTGTCCAGACCCCAGAGAGTAACTGTATCACTGTCCAGACCCCAGAAAGTAACTGTTTCACTGTCCAGACCCCAGAAAGTAGCTGTTTCACTGTCAAGACCCCAGAAAGTAACTGTTTCACTGTCCAGACCCCAGAAAGTAGCTGTTTCACTGTCCAGACCCCAGAAAGTAACTGTTTCACTGTCCAGACCCCAGAAAGTAGCTGTTTCACTGTCCAGACCCCAGAAAGTAACTGTTTCACTGTCCAGACCCCAGAAAGTAGCTGTTTCACTGTCCAGACCCCAGAAAGTAACTATTTCACTGTCCAGACCCCAAAAAGTAACTGTTTCACTGTCCAGACCCTAAAAAGTAACTGTTTCACTGTCCAAACCCCAGAAAGTAACTGTTTCACTGTCCAGACCCCAAAAAGTAACTGTTTCACTGTCCAAACCCCAGAAAGTAACTGTTTCACTGTCCAGACCCCGGAAAGTAACTGTTTGACTGTCCAGACCCCAGAAAGTAGCTGTTTCACTGTCCAGACCCCAGAAAGTAACTGTTTCACTGTCCAGACCTCAGAAAGTAACTGTTTCACTGTCTAGACCCCAGAAAGTAACTATTTCACTGTCCAGACCCCAGAAAGTAACTGTTTCACTGTCCAGACCCCAGAAAGTAACTGTTTCACTGTCCAGACCCCAGAAAGTAACTGTTTCACTGTCCAGACACCAGAAAGTAACTGTTTCACTGTCCAGACCCCAGAAAGTAACTGTTTCACTGTCCAGACCCCAGAAAGTAACTGTTTCACTGTCCAGACCCCAGAGAGTAACTGTATCACTGTCCAGACCCCAGAAAGTAACTGTTTCACTGTCCAGACCCCAGAGAGTAACTGTATCACTGTCCAGACCCCAGAAAGTAACTGTTTCACTGTCCAGACCCCAGAAAGTAACTGTTTCACTGTCCAGACCCCAGAAAGTAACTGTTTCACTGTCCAGACCCCAGAAAGTAACTGTTTCACTGTCCAGACCCCAGAGAGTCACTGTATCACTGTCCAGACCCCAGAAAGTAACTGTTTCACTGTCCAGACCCCAGAAAGTAACTGTTTCACTGTCCAGACCCCAGAAAGTAACTGTTTCACTGTCCAGACCCCAGAGAGTAACTGTATCACTGTCCAGACCCCAGAAAGTAACTGTTTCACTGTCCAGACCCCAGAGAGTAACTGTTTCACTGTCCAGACCCCAGAAAGTAACTGTTTCACTGTCCAGACCCCAGAGAGTAACTGTATCACTGTCCAGACCCCAGAAAGTAACTGTTTCACTGTCCAGACCCCAGAAAGTAACTGTTTCACTGTCCAGACCCCAGAAAGTAGCTGTTTCACTGTCCAGACCCCAGAAAGTAACTGTTTCACTGTCCAGACCTCAGAAAGTAACTGTTTCACTGTCCAGACCCCAGAAAGTAGCTGTTTCACTGTCCAGACCCCAGAAAGTAACTATTTCACTGTCCAGACCCCAAAAAGTAACTGTTTCACTGTCCAGACCCTAAAAAGTAACTGTTTCACTGTCCAAACCCCAGAAAGTAACTGTTTCACTGTCCAGACCCCAGAGAGTAACTGTTTCACTGTCCAGACCCCAGAAAGTAACTGTTTCACTGTCCAGACCCCGGAAAGTAACTGTTTCACTGTCCAGACCCCAGAAAGTAGCTGTTTCACTGTCCAGACCCCAGAAAGTAACTGTTTCACTGTCCAGACCTCAGAAAGTAACTGTTTCACTGTCTAGACCCCAGAAAGTAACTATTTCACTGTCCAGACCCCAGAAAGTAACTGTTTCACTGTCCAGACCCCAGAAAGTAACTGTTTCACTGTCCAGACCCCAGAAAGTAACTGTTTCACTGTCCAGACCCCAGAAAGTAACTGTTTCACTGTCCAGACCCCAGAAAGTAACTGTTTCACTGTCCAGACCCCAGAAAGTAACTGTTTCACTGTCCAGACCCCAGAAAGTAACTGTTTCACTGTCCAGACCCCAGAAAGTAACTGTTTCACTGTCCAGACCCCAGAGAGTAACTGTATCACTGTCCAGACCCCAGAAAGTAACTGTATCACTGTCCAGACCCCAGAAAGTAACTGTTTCACTGTCCAGACCCCAGAGAGTAACTGTTTCACTGTCCAGACCCCAGAAAGTAACTGTTTCACTGTCCAGACCCCAGAGAGTCACTGTATCACTGTCCAGACCCCAGAAAGTAACTGTTTCACTGTCCAGACCCCAGAAAGTAACTGTTTCACTGTCCAGACCCCAGAAAGTAACTGTTTCACTGTCCAGACCCCAGAGAGTAACTGTATCACTGTCCAGACCCCAGAAAGTAACTGTTTCACTGTCCAGACCCCAGAGAGTAACTGTTTCACTGTCCAGACCCCAGAAAGTAACTGTTTCACTGTCCAGACCCCAGAGAGTAACTGTATCACTGTCCAGACCCCAGAAAGTAACTGTTTCACTGTCCAGACCCCAGAAAGTAACTGTTTCACTGTCCAGACCCCAGAAAGTAGCTGTTTCACTGTCCAGACCCCAGAAAGTAACTGTTTCACTGTCCAGACCTCAGAAAGTAACTGTTTCACTGTCCAGACCCCAGAAAGTAGCTGTTTCACTGTCCAGACCCCAGAAAGTAACTATTTCACTGTCCAGACCCCAAAAAGTAACTGTTTCACTGTCCAGACCCTAAAAAGTAACTGTTTCACTGTCCAAACCCCAGAAAGTAACTGTTTCACTGTCCAGACCCCAGAGAGTAACTGTTTCACTGTCCAGACCCCAGAAAGTAACTGTTTCACTGTCCAGACCCCGGAAAGTAACTGTTTCACTGTCCAGACCCCAGAAAGTAGCTGTTTCACTGTCCAGACCCCAGAAAGTAACTGTTTCACTGTCCAGACCTCAGAAAGTAACTGTTTCACTGTCTAGACCCCAGAAAGTAACTATTTCACTGTCCAGACCCCAGAAAGTAACTGTTTCACTGTCCAGACCCCAGAAAGTAACTGTTTCACTGTCCAGACCCCAGAAAGTAACTGTTTCACTGTCCAGACCCCAGAAAGTAACTGTTTCACTGTCCAGACCCCAGAAAGTAACTGTTTCACTGTCCAGACCCCAGAAAGTAACTGTTTCACTGTCCAGACCCCAGAAAGTAACTGTTTCATTGTCCAGACCCCAGAAAGTAACCGTTTCACTGTCCAGACCCCAGAAAGTAACTGTTTCATTGTCCAGACCCCAGAGAGTAACTGACTGTTTCACTGTCCAGACCCCTGTAGACCCCAGAAAGTAACTGTTTCACTGTCCAGACCCCAGAAAGTAACTGTTTCACTGTCCAGACCCCAGAGAGTAACTGTATCACTGTCCAGACCCCAGAAAGTAACTGTTTCACTGTGTATCACTGTCCAGACCCCAGAAAGTAACTGTTTCACTGTCCAGACCCCAGAAAGTAACTGTTTCACTGTCCAGACCCCAGAAAGTAACTGTTTCATTGTCCAGACCCCAGAGAGTAACTGTATCACTGTCCAGACCCCAGAATGTAACTGTTTCACTGTCCAGACCCCAGAGAGTAACTGTATCACTGTCCAGACCCCAGAAAGTAACTGTTTCACTGTCCAGATCCCAGAAAGTAACTGTTTCACTGTCCAGACCCCAGACCCCAGAAAGTAACTGTTTCACTGTCCCCAGAAAGTAACTGTTTCACTGTCCAGACCCCAGAAAGTAACTGTTTCACTGTCCAGACCCCAGAAAGTAACTGTTTCACTGTCCAGACCCCACAAAGTAACTGTTTCACTGTCCAGACCCTAAAAAGTAACTGTTTCAAACCCCAGAAAGTAACTGTTTCACTGTCCAGACCCCAGAGAGTAACTGTTTCACTGTCCAGACCCCAGAAAGTAACTGTTTCACTGTCCAGACCCCGGAAAGTAACTGTTTCACTGTCCAGACCCCAGAAAGTAGCTGTTTCACTGTCCAGACCCCAGAAAGTAACTGTTTCACTGTCCAGACCTCAGAAAGTAACTGTTTCACTGTCTAGACCCCAGAAAGTAACTATTTCACTGTCCAGACCCCAGAAAGTAACTGTTTCACTGTCCAGACCCCAGAAAGTAACTGTTTCACTGTCCAGACCCCAGAAAGTAACTGTTTCACTGTCCAGACCCCAGAAAGTAACTGTTTCACTGTCCAGACCCCAGAAAGTAACTGTTTCACTGTCCAGAACCCAGAAAGTAACTGTTTCACTGTCCAGACCCCAGAAAGTAACTGTTTCATTGTCCAGACCCCAGAAAGTAACCGTTTCACTGTCCAGACCCCAGAAAGTAACTGTTTCACTGTCCAGACCCCAGAGAGTAACTGTATCACTGTCCAGACCCCAGAAAGTAACTGTTTCACTGTCCAGACCCCAGAGAGTAACTGTATCACTGTCCAGACCCCAGAAAGTAACTGTTTCACTGTCCAGACCCCAGAAAGTAACTGTTTCACTGTCCAGACCCCAGAAAGTAACTGTTTCACTGTCCAGACCCCAGAAAGTAACTGTTTCACTGTCCAGACCCCAGAGAGTAACTGTATCACTGTCCAGACCCCAGAAAGTAACTGTTTCACTGTCCAGACCCCAGAAAGTAACTGTTTCACTGTCCAGACCCCAGAAAGTAGCTGTTTCACTGTCCAGACCCCAGAAAGTAACTGTTTCACTGTCCAGACCTCAGAAAGTAACTGTTTCACTGTCCAGACCCCAGAAAGTAGCTGTTTCACTGTCCAGACCCCAGAAAGTAACTATTTCACTGTCCAGACCCCAAAAAGTAACTGTTTCACTGTCCAGACCCTAAAAAGTAACTGTTTCACTGTCCAAACCCCAGAAAGTAACTGTTTCACTGTCCAGACCCCAAAAAGTAACTGTTTCACTGTCCAAACCCCAGAAAGTAACTGTTTCACTGTCCAGACCCCGGAAAGTAACTGTTTGACTGTCCAGACCCCAGAAAGTAGCTGTTTCACTGTCCAGACCCCAGAAAGTAACTGTTTCACTGTCCAGACCTCAGAAAGTAACTGTTTCACTGTCTAGACCCCAGAAAGTAACTATTTCACTGTCCAGACCCCAGAAAGTAACTGTTTCACTGTCCAGACCCCAGAAAGTAACTGTTTCACTGTCCAGACCCCAGAAAGTAACTGTTTCACTGTCCAGACCCCAGAAAGTAACTGTTTCACTGTCCAGACCCCAGAAAGTAACTGTTTCACTGTCCAGACCCCAGAAAGTAACTGTTTCACTGTCCAGACCCCAGAAAGTAACTGTTTCATTGTCCAGACCCCAGAAAGTAACCGTTTCACTGTCCAGACCCCAGAAAGTAACTGTTTCACTGTCCAGACCCCAGAAAGTAACTGTTTCACTGTCCAGACCCCAGAAAGTAACTGTTTCACTGTCCAGACCCCAGAAAGTACCTGTTTCACTGTCCAGACCCCAGAAAGTAACTGTTTCACTGTCCAGACCCCAGAAAGTAACTGTTTCACTGTCCAGACCCCAGAAAGTAACTGTTTCACTGTCCAGACCTCAGAAAGTAACTGTTTCACTGTCCAGACCCCAGAAAGTAACTGTTTCACTGTCCAGACCCCAGAAAGTAACTTTCACTGTCCAGACCCCAGAAAGTAACTGTTTCACTGTCCAGACCCCAGAAAGTAACTGTTTCACTGTCCAGACCCCAGAAAGTAACTGTTTCACTGTCCAGACCCCAGAAAGTAACTGTTTCACTGTCCAGACCCCAGAAAGTAACTGTTTCACTGTCCAGACCCCAGAAAGTAACTGTTTCACTGTCCAGACCCCAGAAAGTAACTGTTTCACTGTCCAGACCCCAGAAAGTAACTGTTTCACTGTCCAGACCCCAGAAAGTAACTGTTTCACTGTCCAGACCCCAGAGAGTAACTGTTTCACTGTCCAGACCACAGAAAGTAACTGTTTCACTGTCCAGACCCCAGAAAGTAACTGTTTCACTGTCCAGACCCCAGAAAGTAACTGTTTCACTGTCCAGACCCCAGAAAGTAACTATTACACTGTCCAGACCCCAGAAAGTAACTGTTTCACTGTCCAGACCCCAGAGAGTAACTGTTTCACTGTCCAGACCCCAGAAAGTAACTGTTTCACTGTCCAGACCCCAGAAAGTAACTGTTTCACTGTCCAGAACCCAGAAAGTAACTGTTTCACTGTCCAGACCCCAGAAAGTAACTGTTTCACTGTCCAGACCCCAGAGAGTAACTGTTTCACTGTCCAGACCCCAGAAAGTAACTGTTTCACTGTCCAGACCCCAGAGAGTAGCTGTTTCACTGTCCAGACCCCAGAAAGTAACTGTTTCACTGTCCAGACCCCAGAAAGTAACTGTTTCACTGTCCAGACCCCAGAAAGTAACTGTTTCACTGTTCAGACCCCAGAAAGTAACTGTTTCACTGTCCAGACCCCAGAAAGTAACTGTTTCACTGTCCAGACCCCAGAAAGTAACTGTTTGACTGTCCAGACCCCAGAAAGTAACTGTTTCACTGTCCAGACCCCAAGGAGTAACTGTTTCACTGTCTAGACCCCAGAAAGTAACTGTTTCACTGTCCAGACCCCAGAAAGTAACTGTTTCACTGTCCAGACCCCAGAAAGTAACTGTTTCACTGTCCAGACCCCAGAGAGTAACTGTTTCACTGTCCAGACCCCAGAAAGTAACTGTTTCACTGTCCAGACCCCAGAAAGTAACTGTTTCACTGTCCAGACCCCAGAAAGTAGCTGTTTCACTGTTCAGACCCCAGAAAGTAACTGTTTCACTGTCCAGACCCCATAAAGTAACTGTTTCACTGTTCAGACCCCAGAAAGTAACTGTTTCACTGTCCAGACCCCAGAAAGTAGCTGTTTCACTGTTCAGACCCCAGAAAGTAACTGTTTCACTGTCCAGACCCCAGAAAGTAGCTGTTTCACTGTTCAGACCCCAGAAAGTAACTGTTTCACTGTCCAGACCCCAGAAAGTAACTGTTTCACTGTTCAGACCCCAGAAAGTAACTGTTTCACTGTCCAGACCCCAGAAAGTAGCTGTTTCACTGTTCAGACCCCAGAAAGTAACTGTTTCACTGTCCAGACCCCAGAAAGTAGCTGTTTCACTGTTCAGTCCCCAGAAAGTAACTGTTTCACTGTCCAGACCCCAGAAAGTAGCTGTTTCACTGTTCAGACCCCAGAAAGTAACTGTTTCACTGTCCAGACCCCAGAAAGTAACTGTTTCACTGTTCAGACCCCAGAAAGTAACTGTTTCACTGTCCAGACCCCAGAAAGTAGCTGTTTCACTGTTCAGACCCCAGAAAGTAACTGTTTCACTGTCCAGACCCCAGAAAGTAGCTGTTTCACTGTTCAGACCCCAGAAAGTAACTGTTTCACTGTCCAGACCCCAGAAAGTAACTGTTTCACTGTTCAGACCCCAGAAAGTAACTGTTTCACTGTCCAGACCCCAGAAAGTAGCTGTTTCACTGTTCAGACCCCAGAAAGTAACTGTTTCACTGTCCAGACCCCAGAAAGTAACTGTTTCACTGTTCAGACCCCAGAAAGTAACTGTTTCACTGTCCAGACCCCAGAAAGTAACTGTTTCACTGTCCAGACCCCAGAAAGTAACTGTTTCACTGTCCAGACCCCAGAAAGTAACTGTTTCACTGTCCAGACCCCAGAAAGTAACTGTTTCACTGTCCAGACCCCAGAATGTAACTGTTTCACTGTCAAGACCCCAGAAAGTAATATTATCCCCAGTAACCCCCCTCCCCCCCACTCCTTTTTTTTAATATATTTTGTCTTCTGATATGATACAGAATTTTTTTCAGAATCTGATACATAACTGAGAGACAATGTTGTCAGCGCCTCTGGACCGGCCGACGATTTCACCCACTTTGAGGCCTATTTTAGGCCAAATTTATTGTCCCATTTGGTTAGATTCTTAGGTGTTTCCGCAGTACGTCTCCAATTCTGTGGATTAAGCACAATACATCGCCCATTTAACTATTTCAACTGCCCTATTCAGTGCCCAAAATTTGGTAATTTGGCCAATTTTAAGCAAAATGAAAAGAAAATGCCATTTAAAGACATTAAAATATTTCCTCTGTACATTACTCACGTGTCTAGGTCTCTCATATATTATAATTGTCTGCCATTTTCAGTTCTTATTCGCACAAAAATAATGAAATGAAACCAGGAATAATCGTTCGCGGTTTACAAAGCCCCAGAAACTGAACCAGATATATTACAAACCCATAAACCAAACTGGGGTTTTTAGCTAAGGTTTACCTGTCCTCAGGAATATCAGCAAATATATAGTATTTTCGCTACTTTGAGCTTAATTTAAAGCTGATTTCATTCTTTAAATCAACCAAACTCATCGCTATTTAAGTCGCTCGTCTTCCATTCTATCCAATGACATCAAGAAACAGCCAATAAAACCGTGAAAACCATCCTAGGGAACGCCTCAAAGTTGCTATTTTAAACCAAAGATACAGTCGGAATTTTGGGGCAGGGTTTATATATGTGAGGGACCCTGGTGCCAATAACATTGATCTATGTGAGGGACCGTGGTGCCAATAATATTGATCTATGTGAGGGACCGTGGTGCCAATAATATTGATCTATGTGAGGGACCCTGGTGCCAATAATATTGATCTGTGTGAGGGACCGTGGTGCCAATAACATTGATCTGTGTGAGGGACCGTGGTGCCAATAACATTGATCTATGTGAGGGACCCTGGTGCCAATATTATTGATCTATGTGAGGGACCGTGGTGCCAATAATATTGATCTATGTGAGGGACCGTGGTGCCAATAACATTGATCTGTGTGAGGGACCAAGGTGCCAGTAACACTGATCTATGTGAGGGACCGTGGTGCCAATAATATTGATCTATGTGAGGGACCGTGGTGCCAATAACATTGATCTATGTGAGGGACCGTGGTGCCAATAACATTGATCTGTGTGAGGGACCATGGTGCCAATAATATTGATCTATGTGAGGGACCCTGGTGCCAATAACATTGATCTGTGTGAGGGACCCTGGTGCCAATAACATTGATCTATGTGAGGGACCCTGGTGCCAATAACATTGATCTATGTGAGGGACCCTGGTGCCAATAACATTGATCTATGTGAGGGACCCTGGTGCCAATAACATTGATCTATGTGAGGGACCCTAGTGCCAATAACATTGATCTATGTGAGGGACTCTAGTGCCAATAACATTGATCTATGTGAGGGACCCTAGTGCCAATAACATTGATCTATGTGAGGGACCCTGGTGCCAATAACATTGATCTATGTGAGGGACCCTGGTGCCAATAACATTAATCTATGTGAGGGACCCTAGTGCCAATAACATTGATCTATGTGAGGGACCCTAGTGCCAATAACATTGATCTATGTGAGGGACCCTAGTGCCAATAACATTGATCTATGTGAGGGACCCTAGTGCCAATAACATTGATCTATGTGAGGGACCCTAGTGCCAATAACATTGATCTATGTGAGGGACCCTAGTGCCAATAACATTGATCTATGTGAGGGACCCTAGTGCCAATAACATTGATCTATGTGAGGGACCCTAGTGCCAATAACATTGATCTATGTGAGGGACCCTGGTGCCAATAACATTGATCTATGTGAGGGACCCTGGTGCCAATAACGTTGTTATTACAATAAAAACTAAGCGCTAAACCCACAAGAGTCATGCAGCACTGCGAGGCAGGATGTGCTGAAGACGTAACATGACAGATCAGGGACCAGCGAGGGGGAGGGAGATGACGCCAGGGGCAGAGCCAGTAAGGGCGTTGAGGGCTGCTAAAGGGACATCGTGGATGGTATTATCAAGAGGTCGCTGACAGTCCAAGAGAGAGTCTGTGTCACAGGTGGGGCTGTCAGCGTGGTCAGATAAAGTGTGTTAGAGCGGTGAGGATGCTGGATGTCTGTTCTGTGTGATCTCTGGTACACCAAGTCTCTTAGTAGATGCTCAACTGCAAACGATATATGATAATTGTTACAGCTGCGTTGGGCGCTTCTCCACGAGTGAGGTACCCAGGTGTCAGGTACCCAGGAGTGAGGTACCCAGGAGGTACCCAGGAGTGAGGTACCCTGGAGTGAGGTACCCAGGAGTGAGGTACCCAGGTGTCAGGTACCCACGAGTGAGGTACCCAGGTGTCAGGTACCCAGGAGTGAGGTACCCAGGCGTCAGGTACCCAGGAGTGAGGTACCCAGGAGTGAGGTACCCAGGTGTCAGGTACCCAGGAGTGAGGTACCCAGGAGGTACCCAGGAGTGAGGTACCCAGGAGTGAGGTACCCAGGAGTGAGGTACCCAGGTGTCAGGTACCCACGAGTGAGGTACCCAGGTGTCAGGTACCCAGGAGTGAGGTACCCAGGTGTCAGGTACCCACGAGTGAGGTACCCAGGAGGTACCCAGGAGTGAGGTACCCTGGAGTGAGGTACCCAGGAGTGAGGTACCCAAGTGTCAGGTACCCAGGAGTAAGGTACCCAGGAGGTACCCAGGAGTGAGGTATCCAGGAGTGAGGTACCCAGGTGTCAGGTACCCAGGAGTGAGGTACCCAGGAGTGAGGTACACAGGTGTCAGGTACCCAGGAGTGAGGTACCCAGGTGTCAGGTACCCAGGAGTGAGGTACCCTGGAGTGAGGTACCCAGGTGTCAGGTACCCAGGAGTGAGGTACCCAGGAGTGAGGTACCCAGATGTCAGGTACCCAGGAGTGAGGTACCCAGGAGTGAGGTACACAGGTGTCAGGTACCCAGGAGTGAGGTACCCAGGTGTCAGGTACCCAGGAGTGAGGTACCCAGGAGGTACCCAGGAGTGAGGTACCCTGGAGTGAGGTACCCAGGAGTGAGGTACCCAAGTGTCAGGTACCCAGGAGTAAGGTACCCAGGAGGTACCCAGGAGTGAGGTACCCAGGAGTGAGGTACCAAGATGTCAGGTGCCCAGGAGTGAGGTACCCAGGAGGTACCCAGGAGTGAGGTACCCAGGTGTCAGGTACCCAGGAGTGAGGTACCCAGGTGTCAGGTACCCACGATTGAGGTACCCAGGAGTGAGGTACCCAGGAGTGAGGTACCCAGGTGTCAGGTACCCAGGAGTGAAGTACCAGGAGGTACCCAGGAGTGAGGTACCCAGGAGTGAGGTACCCAGGAGTGAGGTACCCAGGTGTCAGGTACCCAGGAGTGAGATACCCATGTGTCAGGTACCCAGGAGTGAGGTACCCAGGTGTCAGGTACCCAGGAGTGAGGAACCCAGGAGATACCCAGGAGCGAGGTACCCAGGAGTGAGGTACCCATGAGTGAGGTACCCAGAAGTGAGGTAACCTCGAACTTCTCCACTCCTTACCCATTTCTACTTTGTATTGGACTGATGAAGCCACTGTGTGGCGAAACGTTTCCTCAATAAAGATTCCCATGTGTTGCATAAGTATCTCAATTCTCCAACTTGTCGGTTTTCTGAACCATTCATCACATTTTTTCCAAAACATCATTCCAAGTATCTACCTCCACAACCACGACCATCCTCGTCACTTCATCAGAGACTGCAGACGACGGGCATTAAACATCTTCAACACACCCAGAGAAGACACTGTCGAGAAGAGATACATAGTCCTCCCCACCATCTCCATTGCCAAACATGTTTCCAACATCTTTGCCAAAACATCATTCCAAGTATCTACCTCCACAACCACGACCATCAAGGACATCACCAGTAGTAGACAGGACAAGCCTCCATCCTCTGCAGGGGTATACATAATCCCTTGTAATGACTGCTACAAATTATATGTGGGCGAAACATCAAGAGACCTCCAAACACGTATTTCAGAACACCAATATGCAAGCAGGACTGACAATACAAGGAATGCCTGTGTACAACATCGCAATTCACACAACCATTTAATTAACTACAGAAACTCAAGACTTATCGCCACAGAAGACAACACTCAATACCGAAGAATCCTGGAGTCATCGCTTATCTCTATAACCAACAATTTCAACCAGAACAATGGCTTCTATAACATAGCTGAACCACTCGCCAAGAAACTTCTTCATCGCTATCCCACATAAGAACATAGAACACTGCAGAAGGTCTACTCACAACTTGTCCAATACCCCTGCCAAGCTACCCAAGACTCTATAACCCCACCCGGTAGATCATCAGATGCAGCATTCTCCACCTGACCTCAACATTCTGAACCTGACTATAAATACTCCCGTACCTTCCACCCCAGGTAGATCTGTGTGTGACTTGAAAAAGCCCACTGTGTGGGCGAAACGTTGTCAATAAAGGATCACATTAAACTGCATATGTGTTTATGTTTCCATTGTGTCGGTATTTTATACCATTTATTTTCACAACCAGGGGTCTTGAATACAACCAGGGGTCTTGAAGACAGCCAGGGGTCTTGAAGACAACCAGGGGTCTTGAAGACAGCCAGGGGTCTTGAATACAACCAGGGGTCTTGAAGACAACCAGGAGTCTTGAAGACAACCAGGGGTCTTGAAGACAACCAGGGGTCTTGAAGACAGCCAGGGGTCTTGAAGACAGCCAGGGGTCTTGAAGACAGCCAGGGGTCTTGAAGACAGCCAGGGGTCTTGAAGACAACCAGGGGTCTTGAAGACAACCAGGGGTCTTGAAGACAGTCAGGGGTCTTGAATACAACCAGGGGTCTTGAAGACAGCCAGGGGTCTTGAAGACAACCAGGGGTCTTGAAGATAGCCAGGGGTCTTGAATACAACCAGGGGTCTTGAAGACAACCAGGGGTCTTGAAGACAACCAGGGGTCTTGAAGACAGCCAGGGGTCTTGAAGACAGCCAGGGGTCTTGAAGACAACCAGGGGTCTTGAATACAACCAGGGGTCTTGAAGACAGCCAGGGGTCTTGAAGACAACCGGGGGTCTTGAAGACAGCCAGGGGTCTTGAATACAACCAGGGGTCTTGAAGACAGCCAGGGGTCTTGAAGACAACCAGGGGTCTTGAAGACAACCAGGGGTCTTGAAGACAACCAGGGGTCTTGAAGACAACCAGGGGTCTTGAAGACAACCAGGGGTCTTCAAGACAACCAGGGGTCTTGAAGACAACCAGGGTTCTTGAAGACTACCAGGCGTCTTGAAGACAACCAGGGGTCTTGAAGACAACCAGGGGTCTTGAAGACAACCAGGGGTCTTGAAGACAACCAGGGGTCTTGAGGGCAACCAGGGGTCTTCAAGACAACCAGGGATCTTGAAGACAGCCAGGGGTCTTGAAGACAACCAGGGGTCTTGAAGACATCCAGGGGTCTTGAAGACAACCAGGAGTCTTGAAGACAACCAGGGGTCTTGAAGACAACCAGGGGTCTTGAAGACAACCAGGGGTCTTGAAGACAACCAGGGGTCTTGAAGACAACCAGGGGTCTTGAGGGCAACCAGGGGTCAAGACAACCAGGGATCTTGAAGACAACCAGGGGTCTTCAAGACAACCAGGGGTCTTCAAGACAACCAGGGGTCTTCAAGACAACCAGGGGTCTTCAAGACAACCAGGTGTCTTCAAGACAACCAGGGGTCTTGAAGGCAACCAGGGGTCTTGAAGACAGCCAGGGGTCTTGAAGACAACCAGGGGTCTTGAAGACAACCAGGGGTCTTGAAGACAACCAGGGGTCTTGAAGACAACCAGGGGTCTTGAAGACAGCCAGGGGTCTTGAATACAACCAGGGGTCTTGAAGACAGCCAGGGGTCTTGAAGACAACCAGGGGTCTTGAAGACAACCAGGGGTCTTGAAGACAGCCAGGGGTCTTGAAGACAGCCAGGGGTCTTGAAGACAACCAGGGGTCTTGAAGACAACCAGGGGTCTTAAAGACAGCTAGGGGTCTTGAAGACAACCAGGGGTCTTGAAGACAACCAGGGGTCTTAAAGCCAGCTAGGGGTCTTGAAGACAGCCAGGGGTCTTGAAGACAACCAGGGGTCTTGAATACAACCAGGGGTCTTAAAGACAGCTAGGGGTCTTGAAGACAACCAGGGGTCTTGAATACAACCAGGGGTCTTAAAGACAGCTAGGGGTCTTGAAGACAGCCAGGGGTCTTGAAGACAGCCAGGGGTCTTGAAGACAGCCAGGGGTCTTGAAGACAGCCAGGGGTCTTGAAGACAACCAGGGATCTTGAAGACAACCAGTGATCTTGAAGACAGCCAGGGGTCTTGAAGACAGCCAGGGGTCTTGAAGACAACCAGGGGTCTTGAATACAACCAGGGATCTTGAAGACAGCCAGGGGTCTTGAAGACAACCAGGGGTCTTGAAGACAACCAGGGGTCTTGAAGACAGCCAGGGGTCTTGAAGACAACCAGGGGTCTTGAAGACAGCCAGGGGTCTTGAATACAACCAGGGGTCTTGAAGACAACCAGGAGTCTTGAAGACAACCAGGGGTCTTGAAGACAACCAGGGGTCTTGAAGACAGCCAGGGGTCTTGAAGACAGCCAGGGGTCTTGAAGACAGCCAGGGGTCTTGAAGACAACCAGGGGTCTTGAAGACAACCAGGGGTCTTGAAGACAGTCAGGGGTCTTGAAGACAGTCAGGGGTCTTGAATACAACCAGGGGTCTTGAAGACAGCCAGGGGTCTTGAAGACAGCCAGGGGTCTTGAAGACAGCCAGGGGTCTTGAAGACAACCAGGGGTCTTGAAGACAAGCAGGGGTCTTGAAGACAGTCAGGGGTCTTGAATACAACCAGGGGTCTTGAAGACAGCCAGGGGTCTTGAAGACAACCAGGGGTCTTGAAGACAGCCAGGGGTCTTGAATACAACCAGGGGTCTTGAAGACAACCAGGGGTCTTGAAGACAACCAGGGGTCTTGAAGACAGCCAGGGGTCTTGAAGACAGCCAGGGGTCTTGAAGACAGCCAGGGGTCTTGAAGACAACCAGGGGTCTTGAAGACAACCAGGGGTCTTAAAGACAGCCAGGGGTCTTGAAGACAACCAGGGGTCTTGAAGACAACCAGGGGTCTTGAAGACAACCATGGGTCTTGAAGACAACCAGGGGTCTTGAAGACAGCCAGGGGTCTTGAATACAACCAGGGGTCTTGAAGACAACCAGGGGTCTTGAAGACAACCAGGGGTCTTGAAGACAGCCAGGGTTCTTGAATACAACCAGGGGTCTTGAAGACAGCCAGGGGTCTTGAAGACAACCAGGGGTCTTGAAGACAACCAGGGGTCTTGAAGACAGCCAGGGGTCTTGAAGACAACCAGGGGTCTTGAAGACAACCAGGGGTCTTAAAGACAGCTAGGGGTCTTGAAGACAACCAGGGGTCTTGAAGACAACCAGGGGTCTTGAAGACAGCCAGGGGTCTTGAAGACAACCAGGGGTCTTGAAGACAGCCAGGGGTCTTGAAGACAGCCAGGGATCTTGAAGACAACCAGGGATCTTGAAGACAGCCAGGGGTCTTGAAGACAGCCAGGGGTCTTGAAGACAACCAGGGGTCTTGAATACAACCAGGGATCTTGAAGACAGCCAGGGGTCTTGAAGACAACCAGGGGTCTTGAATACAACCAGGGGTCTTGAAGACAGCCAGGGGTCTTGAAGACAACCAGGGGTCTTGAAGACAGCCAGGGGTCTTGAATACAACCAGGGGTCTTGAAGACAACCAGGAGTCTTGAAGACAACCAGGGGTCTTGAAGACAACCAGGGGTCTTGAAGACGGCCAGGGGTCTTGAAGACAGCCAGGGGTCTTGAAGACAGCCAGGGGTCTTGAAGACAGCCAGGGGTCTTGAAGACAACCAGGGGTCTTGAAGACAACCAGGGGTCTTGAAGACAGTCAGGGGTCTTGAATACAACCAGGGGTCTTGAAGACAGCCAGGGGTCTTGAAGACAACCAGGGGTCTTGAAGACAGCCAGGGGTCTTGAATACAACCAGGGGTCTTGAAGACAACCAGGGGTCTTGAAGACAACCAGGGGTCTTGAAGACAGCCAGGGGTCTTGAAGACAGCCAGGGGTCTTGAAGACAACCAGGGGTCTTGAATACAACCAGGGGTCTTGAAGACAGCCAGGGGTCTTGAAGACAACCAGGGGTCTTGAAGACAGCCAGTGGTCTTGAATACAACCAGGGGTCTTGAAGACAGCCAGGGGTCTTGAAGACAACCAGGGGTCTTGAAGACAACCAGGGGTCTTGAAGACAGCCAGGGGTCTTGAAGACAGCCAGGGGTCTTGAAGACAACCAGGGGTCTTGAAGACAACCAGGGGTCTTGAAGACAACCAGGGGTCTTGAAGACAGCCAGGGGTCTTGAATACAACCAGGGGTCTTGAAGACAGCCAGGGGTCTTGAAGACAACCAGGGGTCTTGAAGACAACCAGGGGTCTTGAAGACAGCCAGGGGTCTTGAAGACAGCCAGGGGTCTTGAAGACAACCAGGGGTCTTGAAGACAACCAGGGGTCTTAAAGACAGCTAGGGGTCTTGAAGACAACCAGGGGTCTTGAAGACAACCAGGGGTCTTAAAGACAGCTAGGGGTCTTGAAGACAGCCAGGGGTCTTGAAGACAACCAGGGGTCTTGAATACAACCAGGGGTCTTAAAGACAGCTAGGGGTCTTGAAGACAACCAGGGGTCTTGAATACAACCAGGGGTCTTGAAGACAGCCAGGGGTCTTGAAGACAACCAGGGGTCTTGAAGACAACCAGGGGTCTTGAAGACAGTCAGGGGTCTTGAATACAACCAGGGGTCTTGAAGACAGCCAGGGGTCTTGAAGACAACCAGGGGTCTTGAAGACAGCCAGGGGTCTTGAAGACAACCAGGGGTCTTGAAGACAACCAGGGGTCTTGAAGACAGCCAGGGGTCTTGAAGACAACCAGGGGTCTTGAAGACAACCAGGGGTCTTGAAGACAGCCAGGAGTCTTGAAGACAACCAGGGGTCTTGAAGACAGCCAGGGGTCTTGAAGACAACCAGGGGTCTTGAAGACAACCAGGGGTCTTGAAGACAGCCAGGGGTCCTGAAGACCACCAGGGGTCTATTGGTGCAGTAAATGATGAAATGATCACTAAGACCTGTGGTAATGACGCCTGACTGACTAATGTTCTCAGAGCGGTTACAAAGTATGTGGTCAATTATGGTGGCTGAGAACTGTGTGATCCGGGTTGGTGTATTAATTAGTTGAGTGTACCTATTTAAATATAGAATTTGCTTATACCTTTTGCATAGCCCATTAATTTGCTGCTGAAAACAGATATTGAAGTGGCCCAGTATTATTGTCTCGCAATTGTTTTCAAGTCCAGACAAGACTCTGGAAAAGTCTTCTACGAACTGGTCCTGGGTAGGAGGGCGGTAACTAGTTCCTACTAATTATTATTATTATAATCAAAAAGAAGCGCTAAGCCACAAGGGCTATACAGCTAGTTCCTACTAAGATGGGTTTGGTCTTGGGAAGTAACACTTCAAACCATAGAATCTCCAGTTTATTGTTATTTAAATTAAGTCTTGGGTTGTAAGATAAGTCATTTCTAATGTAGGCACATACTCCACCACCCTTTCTGTTCCTATCTAAGTGTTTTATATTGTAACCTTCTATTTTGACCTGGTCGTCAGTCACCGTATCATCCAACCAGGATTCAGAGATAGTTATAACTGCCGCCCTAGTTCTGTTAGCTAGAATCCCACTGATCTTGAGTTGACATGAATAAAGTGAAGGCATGTTTTCATAAAATAATTATATTTTATTTTTTTTATTATCACACTGGCCGATTCCCACCAAGGCAGGGTGGCCCGAAAAAGAAAAACTTTCACCATCATTCACTCCATCACTGTCTTGCCAGAAGGGTGCTTTACACTACAGTTTTTAAACTGCAACATTAACACCCCTCCTTCAGAGTGCAGGCACTGTACTTCCCATCTCCAGGACTCAAGTCCGGCCTGCCGGTTTCCCTGAACCCCTTCATAAATGTTACTTTGCTCACACTCCAACAGCACGTCAAGTATTAAAAACCATTTGTCTCCATTCACTCCTATCAAACACGCTCACGCATGCCTGCTGGAAGTCCAAGCCCCTCGCACACAAAACCTCCTTTACCCCCTCTCTCCAACCTTTCCTAGGCCGACCCCTACCCCGCCTTCCTTCCAGTATATGGCAAGGGGTCATTTGTATTAAAATTAGGAAAATCAATATTATCATTGCTAAAGGGTAACTGTGCTAAATTGCATTTGTTAGACACAAAATTAAATCTGGTATCATTACCATAATAGAACACATCCATTATGCACCCACCCAACAGTGGGACCCTCCCCAAAGATGATGATGAGATTTAAAATCACCTAACAAGATGGGCGGCAGAAGAGAAGAAATTAAGAACGCAATATTAGAGATACAGAATGCACGGGAAGGGGAAAGATATAGAGAGCAAACTGTATACCATCTGTGCAAGTAAATACGGGCTGCAGTATAATGCAGTAGAGCATGAATAAAGGCCTGTTAATATGGTACACCAACGCACACTCTCATGAAATGATTCGTCAGGAAAGGGATCAGAAGAATGCAACAGCACATAGCCCGAAACGGGACATAAAAAAGCTGAACGAATTTTGAGTTCTTGTAACCCGACACATACTGGGGAAAACTGGGAGAGCAACACTTAGAGCTCTCCCGATTACAAAGTCAGTTAGTTTAATATCTTTATTATGCACCCCATACCCATCCTGTGGGCCGTAGTCAAAAGACTACAAAGGTACATAATGGGTCCAGTGACTGGACCCCAAAGTTATGATAGCTGAACTAGTTACAAAGGTAATAAACTCCGGGTAGATCTGGTCACAATCATGGCAAGTTACAGAGGTAATGAATCAGCCTCACTCCTATACATGGTTACATTCTTGAACAAATTACAAAGTAATGAGCCACTGATACGTCCACACCTGGTCACAATAGTCAGGTATGCCAAAAATAAGAAGCAACAAAATCTACGGGCGAATAGGGTCAGAGAAGTCAATGTGGGGAGGCAGCGGAAAGCGTGTAGGCAAAGAGGAATCAGAATGCTGTGAAGGAAAAGATTGCTGCGAGGGTTGTGAAAAATAGGAAGCGGGTAGAGGGAGGTGCACTGGTGTCCATCAAGGGTTTTGTTTCCGCAATACAGTCGGATATAGCGCCAAGTGTCTCAGTGGACAAGGAAGATGCCGATACCATGACTTCAGAGACAGGTGAGGTAGAGCAAGTAGAGATCGGGGAGACTATGAAGGGAACCAAAGATGTTTGAGAGGGGCAGGGAGTATGAACCTGGAGAGATGTGCCAGCAGAGACAGAAGAGTCCTGTGATGGAACAGGAGAGGAAGGAGGCTGGAAGGTTGACTGGGGAAGAAGTCCTAAGGAGGGGAACAGGAGAGGAGGGGACCACATGAGGGTAGTGAACCTCCACCTTCGTGTGAGAGTTAGAAAGGGAGTGAGAACTAGGCACCGAGGCCGAAAAGGAAAACTGCTGGAGAATTGTAAGCACTGGAGGAATGCAATGAGATTTGGGCTTAGGAGACAGGTTCAACTTCGCAGGTGATAGGCACGAAGATGATGCAGGCGTGCGAGGCCTCGCAGACTGAGAAACTAGCGGGTGAGAATTAGAGAGAGGAAGAGGTAAGGAGGTGGGGGTTTCAGAGGGTACATTATTATTATTATAATCAAGGGGGAAGCGCTAAACCCATAGGATTATACAGCGCCCGGGGGGGGGGGATGTGGAAGGCATTCAGGCTTAATTCGGGGAACTGGAGCAAAGATCCAATTCCCTAAATCAAGAGCCCCTCACCAACATCAAGGAACCTTCCATGAGGGGTTCAGAGGGTACAACTGCAAAAAAATTAGAGATGGGGGTGACCTCGGAAGACACGGCACCGAAGGAGCTGGTGGGTGGGGGGACCACCAAGGTTGGAGGTCTCCTAGCTACTCGAGAATAAGGAACTTGGGGAATATTACCCTGAAGGCAGAGCCGAGAGACAGCCATTGCGTAAGGCCTTCACTCTCCTTAAGACAAGGATTTCACGTTCATTAAGACAGACCTGACATCGGCAGGAAAAAGAAGTGCGGGCTTCATTGCAGTTAAAACAAGTGGGGGGGAAGATGTATTGGCATAAACTGTGGCACTGCAGACTGGCACTCTTTCGCAGACCTGCAGTATTTAGCTGGATGTCCAAATTATTATTATTATTATAATCAAGGGGGAAGCGCTAAACCCAGAGGATTAGACAGCGCCTGGGGGGGATGTGGAAGGCATTCAGGCTTAATTTGGGGAACTGGAGCACGGATCCAATTCCCTAAATCAAGAGCCCCTCACCAACATCAAGGAACCTTCCTTGAGGGGTGGATGTCCAAAGCGCCAACAATTTTGACGCTGTTGGGGTGTAGGGACCACTTTTCAGACCCCTAGGCGATGTCCCGCGATATAAATGGAGGACGGGAGTTCACGGGAATCAAAAGATTAAGATGGCAATGTTACTGGGAAAGTGCCTCACTCATGGGCAGGCAGGACATATGTATCCACTTTGAGAATCGGAAGGTCCTGAAGGGCTAATTCGTCTAAAATATCGTCACTGCAAGACAGAAAATCACACTGTACAATGGTACACGGTAAGACCACCGTACCACTGCAAGAATTGAGAGTAGCGTACTTGTGAACTGTGATAGGATTATTATAATCAAGAGGGGAGCACTGAACCCGTAGGATTATACAGCGCCTGTGGGGGGGGGATGATTTGGAAGCTATTCAGGCTTAATTCAGGGAACTGGAGCACAGACCCAATTCCCTGATCAAGAGCCCCCACCAGCATCAAGGAACCTTCTTTGAGGGGAACTGTGATAGGAACGTTATCAATGGAATTAAGATGGCAAAGATCATGAGCTCTGAAGTCGTGATTATTATTATAATCAAGAGCCCCTCACCAACATCAAGGAACCTTCCTTGAGGGGTCTGAAGTCGTGAAAGGATATATTTTGACCAACGTGTTGTGAAAGAACTTTACCAATACTATGGTCTGAAAGATAATCAGTTGGAGATGTCGGTTGTAGGGAAAAGAATTTGGTCGACTGTGTACTGGTAAACAATGTGTAAAGGAAGTGGATGTTGTGTAGGTCATTTCTGGGTGGAATGAGCAGAAATTGAAAAACCGTGGTCAGCATATGGTCTAGAACGTTTAGGCATAGGACCGCGGGCAGCCCAACCTGAGGTAGGCGAGGCGATCCAAAAACTGTCGCACCGTATGGGGAAGCCGGACGTATAGTTAAAGGCATGCAAGAGGCAGAGTCACTAACGAAATGGGTGGAGCCTTGGCACCTACAGCAGGTGACGTAGTGTCACCAGCAGGAGGTACAAGGGTGTGGGAAAAGTCTGAAGAATGGTCCCATAAAGCAGTCAGACCAGGATGCAGTAACAAAAAGGAAGGAGGGTCACAGAACCTATATTATTATTATTATCATTATGATCACAGGGAAACGCTAAACCCGTAGGATTATACAGCGCATGTGGGGGAGATGGAAGGTATTCAGGCTCAATTCAGGGAACCTGAGAACAGATCCAATTCCCTAGATCAAGAGCCCCTCACCAGCGTCAAGGAACCTCCCTTGAAGGGACGGAACGTATACGTCATGATGGTGGTACTTTCTATTTTATTGTTACTAGAAGGCACGAAAAGGCCGGAAGTTCCCCCTCTCATCCAAGAGGACCTCGAGACCACCAGCAGTGCATTCTTATTATTATTATTATAATCAAGGGGGAAGCGCTAAACCCGGAGGATTATACAGCGCCTGGGGGGGGATGTGGAAGGCATTCAGGCTTAATTTGGGGATTATTATTATTATAATCAAGGGGGAAGCGCTAAACCCGGAGGATTATACAGCGCCTGGGGGGGGGGGATGTGGAAGGCATTCAGGCTTAATTTGGGGAACTGGAGCACAGATCAAATTCCCTAAATCAAGAGCCCCTCACCAACATCAAGGAACCTTCCTTGAGGGGACCAGCAGTGCAGATGCAGAGTGGATTTATATAATCATTGGGAACGCTAAACCAGTAGGATTATACAGCGTGTGGGGGGATGTGGAAGGTATTCAGGCTTAATTCGGGAAACTGGAGCACAGATTCAATTCCCTAGATCAAGAGCCCCTCAACAGCATCAAGGAACCTCCCTTGAGGGGAGATACAGTGTGGAACCCATGCAAACCTTACCCTTGACACCAGTAAACCAGCACTCCGGGATAGCAACCTCACATCTACCAAGCCACCTCGGCGGACAAGAGAGGGGGGTCAGAGTCCCGCCTTGTTACCTCCATCGCTTGCCACCTCCCAGAACCAACAGGCAGCCTCTGGAGATGCACCCATCACCTGCAGGACACACTGCCACACCTCCTGGAAACCCCGGAAGGGGGCAGGGCACCTACAGATGATCCCGGTTCCAAGGCAAACTATGCAACTCCCGATTATTATTATAATCAAAAAGAAGCGCTAAGCCACAAGGACTATACAGCTTGCAACTCCCGAGGAACCCCACGGAGCGGGAGAACCCGCCACACTTCCCCCTACCTAGAACCCATAATGTCAGAGGGAAGCCCAGAGGCTATAAACAGGACAGTGAAGAGGACAGGACAGTGAAGAGGACAGGACAGTGAAGAGGGAGGGATGGGAGGGGTAGGAAAGGGAAAGGGGGGCTGGGGAGGATAGGATAGAGAAGGGGGGCTTGGGGGGTTATTAGATTTGGTCTGAAGGAGACCAAAAGGTCTAATTCCTCCAACCAAGAGCCTCTTCACCACGCCAAAGACCTTCCCCTTTCAAGAGCTTGATCTTAACAGAAAGATCAAAAAGTCTATAATAATCATGAGGGAGCATTATTATAATCATGAGGGAGCATTATTATAATAATCATGAGGGAGCATTATTATAATAATCATGAGGGAGCATTATTATAATAATCATGAGGGAGCATTATTATAATAATCATGAGGGAGCATTATTATAATAATCATGAGGGAGCATTATTATTATAATCATGAGGGAGCATTATTATTATAATCATGAGGGAGCATTATTATAATAATCATGAGGGAGCATTATTATAATAATCATGAGGGAGCATTATTATAATAATCATGAGGGAGCATTATTATAATAATCATGAGGTAGTATAATAATAATAATGAGGGAGCATTATATTATAATCAAAAAGAAGCGCTAAGCCACAAGGGCTATACAGCAGGGAGCATTATTATAATCATGAGGGAGCATTATAATAATAATGAGGGAGCACTAAACCCATAAGATTATATAGCACCTGTGGGGGGGGGGATGGAAGGTATTCAGGTTCAATTCAGGGAACTGGAGCACAGATCCAATTTCCTAGATCAAGAGCCCCTCACCAGCCAGGGGCAAAAGGTCAAATTCTTCAGACCAAGAGGTCTTCATCACAGCCTGGTTGATCTGACACTTGAAGTAAAGTTTGTGTGATAAATCTGTTGCTGTCAAAAGTCAAAGCGGGAGTGTGTCAAAGGTGGGAAGACAAAGTAAGGGTTTAGTGCAGTGACTGAGGTAAATTCCGCGTGCTCACTGGTAGACAGGACAGTCCAGTAGAATATGGCAAACTGAAATTGGAACCTGACAATACTCAGAGTGGAACAGGGCGCCTCTCCATGAGATACCCACGAGTTAGATGGGTGTGCCTGATGTGAAGACGGGAGAGCGTATTGTAATCAAAAAGAAGTGCTAAACCTACAAGGGTTAGTGCAGTGGGGCAGGGAATAGTGCAGGATTATACAGTAGCAAGGGTGGAGAGGACAACAAAGGGAGAGTTAGAAAGAGCTGTGAGGAGTGCTACAGGAAAAGTCAAGTGAAGGAGTTCAAGTCAAAGGTGGACCCATCAGTAAGGAGGGAAGATAAAGTGTGTTAGAGCACGAGTCTTCCAACCTCAGCATCAATAACAAGGCTAGAAACCCCAACTTGGTTTGATAGAATGTAATTTGTTAAGTCATATCGGAACAATGTTGTTGCCAACGGTTACGAAGGTGGTTAGAGATTACAGCAAGATAGTCTGAGTATGGAATACCTCGATATGAAACCGAAGATCATGTACCACTGACCGTGCAGCAGTCTGCTTGCTCGTTGCCCTGAACATGACCGGGGACCCAACAGAAAACAGTTTCTTTGTTTATGCTAGAAATGCGGAACAACCAAAGTTGTATATCAAGAACTAGGGGATGAGACTAATCCAATTTTTTAACAGCTTGCAAAGCACTAAAGGAGTCCGAGACTATCACAAATGATGAGGTGGGTCTGGTCACAATACGGATAATTGCAATGAGAACTGCATACAGTTCATTATAACAATAAAATAGTGTTAAACCACAAGGGTCATACAGCACAGCAGGGCAAAGAAGGAAGCAGGGGTATTGGGTAGCAAGAGGGAGAGGGATGATGAATAGGCTATGGAGTACAGCGGGGCAGTGGATAGTGCAGGGGTAGAGGGTAGCAAGAGATTGGGGTAGAAAGGACCGAGGGGAGTGCTAGAGGCATCATCTGAGTGTGTAGTAATGCAACAGTTCAGCTGTGAAAATGTTAGCAGTCTAATAAACGTCCTTACACAACACTGTCCAGAAATACTGCTGCAAACCCGACACCGTCAGATCTGACCGAATATAGAGAAACATAAGAGAACTCACTGTACAATAACTTTCATTCTATTACAAAGGATAAAAAAAATAACACTGGATAATATTCTTTATATAAAATATCAATTATAGGTTCCATTAAGCTTGGTGACAACTGGGTAGTGAGAGAAGGATAAGTTCAAACACACTAACCATGGTTAAAGTTCAACACTAGGAACCAAGCATGCAACACCCAGCTTTACCGCACTCACTGCTTGTAAACCTTCTCTCCATACACTGCCTTATTTTGTAAATGGGACTGAAAAAGGATAGTCAAATTGAACAGCGGGCAAAAAGGGCATCTAAAGCAAGTGCTGTTCAATTCTCAAACTTTATCAGTGGCATTTACAAAGAACTGGCTTTCTATAGAGGGGCTTTATATAAAGTGGTTTGATATAGACGCTTTATAAAGCTGACTGGATATAAATTATTCCAACAGGATGGTTTACCAAGAAAAAAAAAAATAATAGGAAACTAAGTTTATTCCGGTTTATATTTCTACTGAACTGCCTCGAGTCAATCTCCGAGGATTGATGGGAAGTCCCACTCGAATTTCCAATGGCACTCCCGGAACGAGTTGATCTAATGGCCACCCTCGGAGCCTATCGCCTGTACCGTCCGTTACACACACAGCCATCAACTGCTTTATATCTGAAAAAATAAAACAGGTTTTAGACACGAATTAAATATTCTAGGGCTGAATTGGTCACGTCTTAATGTGTCTGGCAAGAATGACAGTCATATGTAGATTTTAACAGCAACCACCCAGGGAGGTACTACTGTCCTGTGGTAGTAGGTTGGTAGATAGCAACCACCCAGGGAGGTACTACTGTCCTGTGGTAGTAGGTTGGTAGATAGCAACCACCCAGGGAGGTACTACTGTCCTGTGGTAGTAGGTTGGTAGATAGCAACCACCCAGGGAGGAACTACTGTCCTGTGGTAGTAGGTTGGTAGATAGCAACCACCCAGGGAGGTACTACTATCCTGTGGTAGTAGGTTGGTAGATAGCAACCACCCAGGGAGGTACTACTGTCCTGTGGTAGTAGGTTGGTAGATAGCAACCACCCAGGGAGGTACTACTATCCTGTGGTAGTAGGTTGGTAGATAGCAACCACCCAGGGAGGTACTACTGTCCTGTGGTAGTAGGTTGGTAGATAGCAACCACCCAGGGAGGTACTACTGTCCTGTGGTAGTAGGTTGGTAGATAGCAACCACCCAGGGAGGTACTACTATCCTGTGGTAGTAGGTTGGTAGATAGCAACCACCCAGGGAGGTACTACTGTCCTGTGGTAGTAGGTTGGTAGATAGCAACCACCCAGGGAGGTACTACTGTCCTGTGGTAGTAGGTTGGTAGATAGCAACCACCCAGGGAGGTACTACTATCCTGTGGTAGTAGGTTGGTAGACAGAAACTACCCAGAGGTGTACTACCATCGTGTGATAGTAGTTTGATAGATAGCAACCACGCAGGGAGGTACTACCATCCTATCAAGCGAGTGTAAAACAGAAGCCTATACATGATGGTAGGATTGCTGGTGTCTTTTTCCGGTCTCATAAACATGAAAGATTTCAGGGACGTCTTGCTATTTCTACTTACACTTAGGTCACGCTAAACATGCACATATATACATACACACACACACACCTCTGGGTTTTCTTCAATTTTCTTACTAGTTCTTGTTTATTTCCGCTTATCTCCACGGGGAAGTGGAACAGAATACCTGTGTAAGCCATGTGTCGTAAGAGGTGACTAACATGCCGGGAGCAAGGGGCTAGCAACGCCTTCTCCTGTATACATTACTAAAATTAAAAAGAGAAACTTTCGTTTTTCTTTTTAGGCCACCCTGCCTTGGTACGATTTGGCCGGTGTGATGAAAAAATTTACAATGAAAACTAAGCACTACGCCTGCAGATGTCACAATATTGAGGGACAGGTTAGGTGTAGAGAAATGGGAACAGTCACAAGTGGAAGTTAAAGACAGTGATGAGCCACAGTATTTCTTCAGCCCATACACAGAACCATACACCCCATACACACAACCATAAACCCCCATACACATACACAACCAAACTCTTCCATACACACACAACCATACATCCCATACACACAACAGAATCATACACCCCATACACAATAGAATCATACACCCCATACACACAACAGAATCATACACCCCATACACACAACAGAATCATACACCCCATACACACAACAGAATCATACACCCCATACACACAACAGAATCATACACCCCATACACACAACAGAATCATACACCCCATACACACAATCATACACCCCATACACACAACTATACACCCCATACACAGTACCATACACCCCATACACAGAACCATACATACAACCATACACACAACCACACACACACAACCACACACACAACCATACACCCACACACTACTTAAACATAAAAACAAGCCAGTGTTTCTACACAGTGACAAAGACGCAGCAGCATCATCGCTGAGAAGACTCACAGCATCAATATCATTGACGACATCCTCCTCCTCCTCAGAGTAGTCATCGAACTCAATGTCGTCATCCATACCGTCCTCCACGAAGGTGGCGTTCTCGTTCACCTTCACTGTAAGAATAACAATCATTATAACAGTAATAATAATCATTATAACTGTAATAAGAATTACAACAATAATGGAACAATAGTCAACATTTCTGGTAAAACTATTATCTAATGGAACAATCTTCTATTTCTAGTAAGAATAATGGAACAAGTCAATATTTCTAGTAAGACTAACCCCTTTCAGGGTCCAGACCCCTGAGCTAAAACTTTTTCTCAGGGGGCCAAAAATTGCCCCTTGCAAAAAAAAAAAAAAAAAAATGGTAGAGAATGTTTTCTGAAGGTAATGACTCCAAAAGTATGAAATTTGATGAAAAACTGAGGGAATTACGCTTGTGCAAGTTAGCAGTCTCTGATACTTACGCACTGGCGATTTCACCCACCCTGAGACCTATTGTAGGTCAATTCCACTGTTCCAGTCGACCAAATTCTAAGCTATTTCACCGGTGTGTCTTCCACTATCAAGCACAAGAAACCACTATATCCAACTATTTCAACTACCCAATAAAACGCTCAGAATTTGGCAATTTGACCCATTTCTCACAAAATTAAAACAGTTAATTTAAGAAGTCATAATGTAAACATTACTGGTACTAAAGTAACATTTCCTCTGTACATTAGGCGCGTCTCCAGGTCTTTCCTTTATCACACGGAATTCAAAATCATACAAAAGCAGAAGAATTACTCCATTTCTTGGATAATATAAGTGGGCAAATTCGCTAGTGCATAAATATTGCCAAGACTGCTAACTTTGCAAAAGCGTAATTCCCAGTGTTTTCCATCAATTTCATACTTTTGGTGTCGTTTCCAGCAGAAAAAGATTCTCTCATTCCATGAGAAATTTTTTTTTATAAATTTTTGGACCCTGAGAGAAATTTTCAGGTCAGGGCCCTGAAAGGGTTAATGAGGTATACTTGTAAAACTATCATTATTAATCATCATTACTACTACTACTACAACGACTGGCATACGCCAACTCTGGAACATTTATCTTCCATTACTGCATTTGTGTTGTAACCCCACCAAGTCATCATGGACCCTAAGGTACGCAGTAAACACAGTTTCTCCGACGATCAAGAATTCGGTGTCCTGGCAAGCTACTATGGCTGTCATTAATCATCTCTGCTATCATCAAGCAAAAAATAATAAATTGAAGTGGCTGACAAATTTAAGGCACAGAAATTACCATAGAAACTGAAGGAGTAATTGTGAGAGTAACAGATGGAGGTAGGTACAGTGACTAAGTTGTACCTGACTGTTTAAGACAGTGAACGTTGCTCTTCCCGGATCCTGACCAATTTCCACATAACCAGGTACAAAGTGGAATGCCATTTGTTTCCATTCATAAATGTCAGATAAGTTTACACTAATATACACCTACCATCCGACTTACGACCGAGCTTGGTTCCGACCAACCGGTCGTAAGTCAAAATGGACGCAAGTCGAACTTTACTACTGAATATCAACATCACATTTTTGAAATGGCCTAGGTAGTAGGTTGGTAGACAGCAACCGCCCAGGGAGGTACTACCGTCCTGCCAAGTGAGTGTAAAACGAAAGCCTGTAATTGTTTTACATGATGGTAGGATTGCTGGTGTCCTTTTTTCTGTCTCATGAACATGCAAGATTTCAGGTACGTCTTGCTACTTCTACTTACACTTAGGTCACACTACACATACATGTACAAGCACATATATACACACCCCTCTGGGTTTTCTTCTATTTTCTTTCTAGTTCTTATTCTTGTTTATTTCCTCTTATCTCCATGGGGAAGTGGAACAGAATTCTTCCTCCGTAAGCCATGCGTGTTGTAAGAGGCGACTAAAATGCCGGGAGCAAGGGGCTAGTAACCTCTTCTCCTGTATATATTACTAAATGTAAAAGGAGAAACTTTCGTTTTTCCTTTTGGGCCACCCCGCCTTGGTGGGATACAGCCGGTGTGTTGAAAGAAAGAAAGAATTTTTGAAATGACTTATTTTATTGTTTTATTTTGGTATTTCATGTTTTACTTTACTTTTTATGTTGTTAGTATTGTATTTTATACTGTAAGGTTTAGGATAAACACTGTGTACAACACAAACACTTGTTTATTTCACAGAAATTTGGCATAAAAAACACTGTCGTAAGTCGGATGGTAGGTGTATATTAAGTTAGCAATAGAACTAGGCATTAAAAATAATAAAAAGAAAAATACACACACAGTACAGTATACTCATTACTTACCTTAAAATACTATTTGTAGTCTTAATGTAGGGCGAGAAGTGAACAGTGTTCATTGTAAGAAGTCAAGCGTGGTAGGTACGGTAGCCCACCTGGCCAACCCACTCACACGTAATATACTACGACATTTAACCCATTAACTGTCCAAACGTAGATCTACGGTCTTGCCGCTAGTGCTCTAAACGTAGATCCAAGTTTTATTTTTCCTGGCTTCAAATTTGGTGCGATAGGCCTGAGAGGCCTAGATATGAGAGAATGGGTCTGCGCACTCTGTGCCCTAAGAAAAAATCGGGGACCCCATAGTACTGCATGGTAGCACCAGTTACATTCAGCTCCATCTTGGGTTAACATCATGGCAAACACTCATGATTCACTCGTGCCTCATTGCATTAACACACTTATTCGAGGAAAGTGATATAGAATGCGACTTTAGTGGATCCGACACCGATGTGGGCACTAATGATCAAGGAATTAGTGAAAATATTGACGATAACCCGGTTGACACTCAGCCCATCTCCTCTGGGTTGGCCAGTGTGGCTATGCCATACCACTAGCCAAGCACTTCTGGGGTGGCCAGTGTGGCCACACCAGACCCTGGGCCAAACATTTCTGGGGTGGCCAGTGTGGCCAGTGTTACTACCCATAGGCAACTACACAAGAGGAAACTATCATTTTCGCGGTGTTTTAGCGATAGTGAAAGTGATGTAAGTGACAATAAGATTGATTTTATGCCATTAAAGAATTTGTCTAGTGACAGTGATGTTCATTATTCACCAGTGAAGTGTACATTAAGGTGTCGCCACCTACGTTCAGGCAGTGTGCCATATTCGGTCCCCAAGGGTCGTGGGAGGTCATGATCCAAAACCCCGGCCGCTGATAGTGATCATGAAGGAGAATATGAGGGGATGGAGGTAGTGGTGGTGGCGGGTGGCACGGTGCCTGGAGCACATGGCGCGGTGGGTGGACACACAAAGAACCGCGTGGCACCCCTTCAGCCATGTGTTTCCTCCACTCCTCCAGCTCCCCCCATACCCCATGCCACAGGTCCACCCTGCACCACGTGACCGTGAGTGGAACTGGACACAAAGTATATTAGTGCCACAGCCTTTTGATTTTGATGCGAGTGGAAGTGGCATCCTGCCAGAATGTCCCATAATTAACTGTTGGCTGCACGCAATCCAACGTATGAACTTTATGCATTGGCCATTAAATCAAAAGAATTACTATAAAACAATTATCGTACCATAAAAAAATAAAAAAAAAATGGAAAAAAAAAAAACAATAAATATATGTAGAATTTCTGCAAGCGGCAGCACTCCAGTTATACTTTGACGAGCCTCTGATGAACTTGACAGTGACCCAGACAAGCAATTATCACCGATATATCATGGACAACGGTTGCAGAATCATCACGGCTGACTAGGTGGAAAGATACAACTGTGGCTGAAATGTATTTATTCCTTGCCACTGTCATGCTTATGCCACATACATATAAGTACAACATAGAACATTACTGGTCCAGAGACTACATCAGTACTCCTGTCTTCCATGACCTCCTTCCCTGCAACAGATTCACTCTGTTGCTACAAATGTTGCACTTCTCAGACAGGAATAGGCCCAAGAGAAATGATCTATAGAAAATCCAGGCAGTGTTTATGTATATGAAATAGAAATTCAGTGCATACTTTTATCCCCTTAAGAACATGTCATCGACAAGTCCCTGATTCTGTTCAAGGGGGCGTGCCTGTCATTCAAGCAATATATACCAAGCAATCGTAATCTTTGGTATAAAACTTTTTGAGTGTGACTGTGAGAGTGGTCTTGTGTTGGATGTCACTGTATACACCAGGAGAAACAATGATGACAGACAGATGTTGGGCATTTCTGGTGATGTTGTTTGCAGGATGATAGAACCATACCTTGGCAAGGGCCATACATTGTACACAGACAACTGGTATACAAGCCCTATGCTCGCTGATTTCCTACGTGTGAACAATACTGTTATATGTGGAACAGTGAGAAGGAATAGAAAACATATGCCAAGGTTCAGTGGAGGCAGTGTTGAAGGTGCAGTGCAAGCGTTTCATGCTAATGACATCATGGCACTGACGTGCCATGACAAACGGGACGTGACATTGCTGTCAACCATCCACAAAAACGAGATGGTACAGAGAAAGTGAACCGGGACACCAATGAACGTATTGTCAAGCCAGCTGTTGTGGTCGACTATACGAACAATATGCGACTAGTCAACAAGTGTGACATGATGGTAGGGTTTGCCGACTGTGTACGTAGGAGTCGCAAGTGGTATATAAGTGTTTTTCCACTTTGTACACATTGCAGTGCTCAATGTGTTCAATTTGTACGAAATACTGAAAAATGACAACATTTCGCAGAATTCTCCCCGTCATAAAACAGATACCAAGTAAGTATGGTACCACACCTATACCTGCCCCTCAACAGCAACATGTTCCCCAACAACAACCAGTAGGAAAGTGCCAGACCGAATCATCCCTAACTGTCACTATTTAATACCAATACCACCTACCCCAAAGAAGTATTCGCAAAAAAAGTGTGTGGCGTGTGCTACCACCACAAAATGACCCCAACAGCGGAAGGACACACAATTCATGTGTCAGCAACGTAGGGTGGCACTCCGTATGAATTCACGCTTCATGGAGTATCATACAATCCTGGAGTTCTAGAAGCATAAGTGGGACAAGTAAATACGCACTTGTACATAGTTGTCGATAATAGAATGTGATTCAGCCAGGTGTGCAAAATCACCTATCAGTGTGTACATGCGTGTTTGTGACAGTATGATTAAAATTTCGTATATAATATTTGTGTATAAACAACAATTACCTGGAGTTTACCTGGAGAGAGTTCCGGGGGTCAACGCCCCCGCAGCCCGGACTGTGACCAAACCTCATGGTGGATCAGGGCCTGATCAACCAGGCTGTTACTGTTGGCTGCATGCAATCCAATGTACGAACTTTATGCATTGGCCATTAAATCAAAAGAATTACTATAAAACAAATATTGTACCATAAAAAAAAAAAAAAAACTATAAATATGTATAATTTCTGCAAGCAGTAGCACTCAATGTTGCCGTCAGGTGATCATCAAGTGCCAACTTCTGAAAATACAAACTCAAATGCAGCGGCAAAATTCACAACGACCACCGATACATTTGAAACCCGATGGCCGTCCTCTGCCAAGGCAGGACCACCTAAACGCCAATAGATTTTAAACCCAATGGCCAGCTTCCTACAGCGGCAAGGCCACTGAAAGAAGAAAGGCACATTCACTATTTTTCACCCAACGGACATGTTTCACCTACCAAAAACCGAGCGTAGACTTACCGGACTCTGGGATCTCGCCATAAGATTTCAGGTTGCGGGCCTCGTCAGCGTTGTATTTGAGGATGACGTCGGCTTTCTTGTCCTGGTAGTCACGTAGGCCTAGGAGAATGATGTCGCCTTGGTTGATCCAAACCTGAAAGATTCAAAATAGTATAGGCTGGGTTCACACCCTCCCACCCGGGCGCACACCCTCCCACCCGGGCGCACACCCTCCCACCCGGGCGCACACCCTCCCACCCGGGCGCACACCCTCCCACCCGGGCGCACAGCCTACCACCCGGGCGCACAGCCTACCACCCGGGCGCACACCCTCCCACCCGGACGCACAGCCTACCTCCCGGGCCCACAGCCTACCACCCGGGCGCACAGCCTACCACCCGGGCACACAGCCTACCACCCCGGCACACAGCCTACCACCCCGGCACACAGCCTACCACCCCGGCACACAGCCTACCACCCCGGCACACAGCCTACCACCCCGGCACACAGCCTACCACCCCGGCACACAGCCTACCACCCCGGCACACAGCCTACCACCCCGGCACACAGCCTACCACCCAGGCACACAGCCTACCACCCAGGCACACAGCCTACCACCCAGGCACACAGCCTACCACCCAGGCACACAGCCTACCACCCAGGCACACAGCCTACCACCCAGGCACACAGCCTACCACCCAGGCACACAGCCTACCACCCAGGCACACAGCCTACCACCCAGGCACACAGCCTACCACACAGCCTACCACCCAGCCTACCACCCAGGCACACAGCCTACCACCCAGGCACACAGCCTACCACCCAGGCACACAGCCTACCACCCAGCCTACCACCCAGCCTACCACCCAGCCTACCACCCAGCCTACCACCCAGGCACACAGCCTACCACCCAGGCACACAGCCTACCACCCAGGCACACAGCCTACCACCCAGGCACACAGCCTACCACCCAGGCACACAGCCTACCACCCAGGCACACAGCCTACCACCCAGGCACACAGCCTACCACCCAGGCACACAGCCTACCACCCAGGCACACAGCCTACCACCCAGGCACACAGCCTACCACCCAGGCACACAGCCTACCACCCAGGCACACAGCCTACCACCCAGGCACACAGCCTACCACCCAGGCACACAGGCTCATCACTAATCTTATCAAATTTAGAAAAAAAAAAATTAAAACATTGCAGTGTCAAATGGGAGTCACCCCCAAGGAGGGCTAGGGGGGTCTACAGCCCCCTCAAAAGCCCAATATAAATTAACACAGCTTTAAAACTAGTCCCCTAGAGTCTGGTTATAAACAGATAGCCCCCCCTAGTAACCAACTAACAACCAACCCTGGGTTACCCTGGCTTGCCAACAACCAACCCTGGGTTACCCTGGCTCACTAACAACCAACCCTGGGTTACCCTGGCTTGCCAACAACCAACCCTGGGTTACCCTGGCTCACTAACAACCAACCCTGGGTTACCCTGGCTCACTAACAACCAACCCTGGGTTACCCTGCCTCACTAATAACCAACCCTGGGTTACCCTGGCTTGCCAACAACCAACCCTGGGTTACCCTGGCTCACTAACAACCAACCCTGGGTTACCCTGGCTTGCCAACAACCAACCCTGGGTTACCCTGGCTCACTAACAACCAACCCTGGGTTACCCTGGCTCATTAACAACCAACCCTGGGTTACCCTGGCTCACTAACAACCAACCCTGGGTTACCCTGCCTCACTAATAACCAACCCTGGGTTACCCTGGCTTGCCAACAACCAACCCTGGGTTACCCTGGCTCACTAACAACCAACCCTGGGTTACCCTGGCTCACTAACAACCAACCCTGGGTTACCCTGGCTCACTAACAACCAACCCTGGGTTACCCTGGCTCACTAACAACCAACCCTGGGTTACCCTGGCTCACTAACAACCAACCCTGGGTTACCCTGGCTCACTAACAACCAACCCTGGGTTACCCTGGCTCACTAACAGCCAACCCTGGGTTACCCTGGCTCACTAACAACCAACCCTGGGTTACCCTGGCTTACTAACAACCAACCCTGGGTTACCCTGGCTCACTAACAACCAACCCTGGGTTACCCTGGCTCACTAACAACCAACCCTGGGTTACCCTGGCTCACTAACAACCAACCCTGGGTTACCCTGGCTCACTAACAACCAACCCTGGGTTACCCTCACTCACTAATAACTAATCCTGGGTTACCCTGGCTCACTAACAACCAACCCTGGATTACCCTGGCTCACTAACAACTAACCCTGGGTTACCCTGGCTCACTAACAACCAACCCTGGGTTACCCTGGCTCACTAACAACCAACCCTGGGTTACCCTGGCTCACTAACAACCAACCCTGGGTTACCCTGGCTCACTAACAACCAACCCTGGGTTACCCTGGCTTACTTAACCACCAGTAAGACTCACCTTCTTACGTAGCTTGCCTCTAATATGACAGAGCCGCTTCATACCGTCTGTAAAACACAGAGCTTCCAATCTGCCGTTACCCAGCATTTTCGTCACCTGAAAATTGTCAACAATTTCAGCCAATCGCCAAAGCCCAAGAAAACCATCATAATGTGATTTTTGTGAATTGTTTGGTTTGAACGATTCGTGTGAATTTAAATTATCTGTGAATTAAGTGATTTGTGCAAATCTGAAATTATTAAATTACATAATTCTAATAAAATAATTAAATTGTAATGACTTTAAAAAACAATGTAAATGAATCTTGTGAAATGTGTAAATAATTCTAGTTTAATAATTCGTTACACAATTCTCGTTATATAATTCGTTACATAATTCTAGTTAGTACATAATTATAGTTAATCGTTACATATAAATAATTCAAATTGTTACAAAAATAATTCTAGTGAATTTAAATAATTGAAGAAAAGATGTTGAATGAATTATTGTGATCACATTGACCAAGGTAACTGTTGTACGAGTTGACTGTGACGCATCACTGCGTACTACAACTGTACGTGTGTACGCGCATCCCGCGCTAGAGTACGCGCATCCCGCGCTAGAGTACGCGCATACCGCGCTAGAGTACGCGCATACCGCGCTAGAGTACGCGCATACCGCGCTAGAGTACGCGCATACCGCGCTAGAGTACGCGCATACCGCGCTAGAGTACGCGCATACCGCGCTAGAGTACGTATACACAGCACCAGGGTGGTATACACAGCACCAGGGTAGTATACACAGCACCAGGGTAGTATACACAGCACCAGGGTAGTATACACAGCACCAGGGTGGTATACACAGCACCAGGGTAGTATACACAGCACCAGGGTAGTATACACAGCACCAGGGTAGTATACACAGCACCAGGGTGGTATACACAGCACCAGGGTAGTATACACAGCACCAGGGTAGTATACACAGCACCAGGGTAGTATACACAGCACCAGGGTGGTATACACAGCACCAGGGTAGTATACACAGCACCAGGGTAGTATACACAGCACCAGGGTAGTATACACAGCACCAGGGTAGTATACACAGCACCAGGGTAGTATACACAGCACCAGGGTAGTATACACAGCACCAGGGTAGTATACACAGCACCAGGGTAGTATACACAGCACCAGGGTGGTATACACAGCACCAGGGTAGTATACACAGCACCAGGGTAGTATACACAGCACCAGGGTAGTATACACAGCACCAGGGTAGTATACACAGCACCAGGGTAGTATACACAGCACCAGGGTAGTATACACAGCACCAGGGTGGTATACACAGCACCAGGGTAGTATACACAGCACCAGGGTAGTATACACAGCACCAGGGTGGTATACACAGCACCAGGGTGGTATACACAGCACCAGGGTAGTATACACAGCACCAGGGTAGTATACACAGCACCAGGGTAGTATACACAGCACCAGGGTAGTATACACAGCACCAGGGTAGTATACACAGCACCAGGGTATCACTAACCTGGGCATATTCTTGACCTTCTTCCTTGAAGATCAGTTCTCTCTTCTCGGCTTCGTTCTCGTTCTTACCTCGCCGCCTGTTCTTACCTCCCTTTCCTGTACATCAATCTTATATCAGTAGTCGAAGTAGTATCATCACCAATATTAAAGTATTAGTAATAGTATTACTGATAGTAATAGTATTAGTGATACTAATAGTATTAATAATATGTAGTAGTAGTATTAGTAATAATAGTATTAGTAATAACAGTATATGTATATGTAATACACGTGCATATCCCTTTATATGAAACCCTTGGGGGCCTGTATTGTTTCATATTTCAGAAAGAGTTGGTGCCGCCGCATGGTGGCGTGACCCAGCACGGAGATGACCGACGCTCCACACTCCACGAATAAACTTTGGTTTTCGGAACTTTTTGAATTTCAGAACTTCGTATAAAGGGATGTGGACCTGTAATAGTACACGTAATATTACGGCATCTCGTCACTTAACGACAGAGTTGCGGTCCTAAGACCACGTCGGTAAACGAAGTCGTGGCTAAGTGAGGAGCATACTATAATGGTAGCGAGTGTGTCGACCATCTTTGATATTGTCTATGTCACTTTTGCACCATTTAAACATTTCTGGTATATTTTTAAATGTTTATACAGTAGTGTATATTGTAATACATAGAATAGAGGAAATCAGCTCTAATATACATTACAGTTGAACCTTGACTTAGGAGTTTAATCCGTTCCGTGACCGAGCTCGTAACTCAATTTGCTCGTAAATCAAATCAATTTTCCCCATTTAAATTAATCCAAATGCCATTAACCCATCCCAGCGGCAGGACAAAATATTTCAATATAACTCTACAGCTTATTTATCACAATTCATCTAATATGACATAATAAACAATGTGATTAAGAGAGAAACACGATATATATTCTAGAATGAATAAAATAGGCAGCACACTCCACCAATATTCAAAACACTCAACCTACTCACCATACAAAACATCCATACTTATTATTGTACCTACTACATACATAGAACACTTAACTCTGATATTAACCCTCCCCTCAAACATCTCCTTGCCAACCTCAACAGAACACATGACCATAACACAAGGCACAGATCACTCTTTGATGTTCCTCGTGTCCATCTCACGCTATGCAAAAACTCAATGCACATAAAAGGCCCTAAAATCTGGAATTCATTACCTGTAAATATAAAAGAAACACAACCTGTTTATAAATTCAAGTCTCTTCTCAAAGATCACTTACTCACCCAAAACCAAATACAGTGGACCCCCGCATAACGATTACCTCCGAATGCGACCAATTATGTAAGTGTATTTATGTAAGTGCGTTTGTACGTGTATGTTTGGGGGTCTGAAATGGACTAATCTACTTCACAATATTTCTTATGGGAACAAATTCGGTCAGTACTGGCACCTGAACATACTTCTGGAGTGAAAAAATATCGTTAACCGGGAGTCCACTGTAAATACTGAATAACTGAACCATATAAATTGTATATCCTAAATGTTTCTCACAATTATATCACACAAATGTTAAACCTAACTTTGTTATTTTTTTTTTAAATACACTACCTGAATGAACAGCAATGCAAGCAACCACATGACCTGTCTTTGTAATACTCATTTGTATTTTATAGTTATCTGTTTACAATAATGTTTTATCACTGATTTCATCATTGCTTAGTTAATCTTAAGTTAATTTTAAGCCAGCCCGTAATGCTATGTATATAAGTGGCTTTGGCATGCTGCTCTGACCTGTATTTTTTGTACCTCTGTATGTATGCTAAAATTTATAAATAAATAAATAAATAAATTAATATGACGAGTGATGAAGGCAGTGGAAGCAGCGGCAGCGTCTGTGTTCCGTCCTATTTCTATTGCTTAATCGCTTAACTAAGTACACTCTCAATGCTACTTTATTGTTGAACATAACTGGTAGAGCTTTAATATTTACACATCGTACATGTACGAAGCTGGTACTGCCTGGCTAAGTCCGTAGAAGTCGTCATCGTCTTTTCAGTACTGTCCTTCGCTTTTATTTTCTTAGGACCCATGGTTAGAAAAAAGAAATTTGGCCAAATTAAAAAAATACAAGCAAGCACGAGAAAACTGCTCCCACAGCGACGTAAACATGTGTACTGCTTACCCGATGTTTTGGCATCACCTGCACCAACTAGCGGCAGCATTCTGTATTATTACATACTATGCATTATTATTATTAATTTAGAGAACTGAAGCTCATCAGTAATATAATAATAATAATAATAATAATAATAATAATAATAATAATGAGAGCTTCAGAACGCCACCAACTCGGTACACTGTTTACCTCGGTGTGGGAATATTTTTCTCCGGCTTTGCTGACATTTGACAGTCATTTGGCCAAATTCCATTTTTTAAGCGTGGGTCCTAAGGAAGTGTAAAGGACAAAGCAGAGAAAAAAAAGACGATTCCCATGGAATTAAAGCAGAAATCAAACAAGCGAGATGCACAGGTTTTGTGTCGGGGGGAAGGGAAGCTTGCTCGTAACTCGGAGCAAAAAATTGACTCAGCGACGGCTCGTATCTCAAAAAACTCGTGCGTTGGGACACTCGTAAGTCGAGGTTCCACTGTATTTAGGTATAAATATTGGTCACAGAGACCATCGTACGTCCGAGTCGACGGTAAACGAGCACGCCGCTATGTGAGGAGAGACTGTAATAATATTACTGATAATATTAGTATTATTATTAGTAGTTAGTAGTAATATTATTATTATTACCATTATTATTAATAGTAAAAATATTAGTAATATTATCATTATTAGTAGTAGTAGTATTAATATTATTAGTAGTATTAATATTATTAGTAATATTAATATTATTAGTAATATTAATATTATTAGTAATATTAATATTATTAGTAATATTAATATTATTAGTAATATTAATATTATTAGTAATATTAATATTATTAGTAATATTAATATTATTAGTAATATTAATATTATTAGTAATATTAATATTATTAGTAATATTAATATTATTAGTAATATTAATATTATTAGTAATATTAATATTATTAGTAATATTAATATTATTAGTAATATTAATATTATTAGTAATATTAATATTATTAGTAATATTAATATTATTAGTAATATTAATATTATTAGTAATATTAATATTATTAGTAATATTAGTACTATTATTATTACCATTATTATTAGTAATAATAATAGTAATATCATTATTAGTAATATTAGTAGTAGTAGTAAGTAATGTTAATAATAAGTAGAAATATTATCACTTTAGTAAATATTTATTATATATAATTTTAAATAATTTATTACCGATATAAAAATTTATTTCAATTAAAAAAAAAATTATAACTAATTCCACCTATAATTTTGACCCCAGATTAAGTGTGGTATAATTCCAGAGGCCTATTATACCACATAGGCCTATTATACCACATAGGCCTATTATACATTATAGGCCTATTATACCACATAGGCCTATACCACATAGGCCTATTATACCACAGAGGCCTATTATACCACATTATAGGCCTATGACAATATTAATTTAAACTAAAAAATTCTGAATTTTATCCATTTACGTCTTATGGATTTTAATTTTATTAATTTATTCGACAATTACTGGAATTATACCCATGAATTATACCTGGGATTATAGAGGGGTGGTCCTAGATGGGCTGACCGTCGTTATTTCCTGGTATTTTGGGGTATTTTTGGGTATTTTGGGCATTAAATAAGGCGATGAGGGGCATGAATTAGGTCGCCATTACGAGACAAGACTCAATTCCGTCCATTTTTCCCCTAATTATAGCAATTATCCCAACAAATTATACCTCAAATTATAGAGCCATGAGTCTAGAATAATTATACAACCTTATTTCCGACCATAATTGGGTATTTGAAGACATTTTGGGCATTAAAATAACCAAGACGCAGGACTCAGAATCGGCCATTACCAAACAAAAAAATCCTCATTTCGTCAATTTTCCCCCAAATTATAGCAATTATCCCCGCAAATTATACCTCAAATTATACAGCCATCACTGTACTATAATTACAAACCCTTATTCTTAGGCATAATAGCGTATTTGTGGCGTTGTGGGCAGTAAAAGTGGCGAGGAGGAGCAGGTGTTGGCACCAGCTGGAGACACCATCAACAAGGACCAATAATTATACAACTCAGAATCTAAACTATAATTCAACTATAATTTAAAAATATAATTGAGTATTGGAAAAATTCAATGATTTATTTTAGTTGATTTTTTTTATCTTTATTTGACGTGAATGTTTTATTTGGAGAGTTGATATTATTGTACTGAATTTGCGATCTAAACTATAATTCAACTATAATTTAAAAATATAATTGAGTATTGGGGAAATTCTATAATTTATTTTAGTTGATTTTTTATATTTATTTGACGTGAATGTTTTATTTGGAGAGTTGATATTATTGTACTGAATTTGCGATCTAAAATATAATTTAGTTATAATTTAAATATATAATTCAGCTATAATTTAAAAATATAATTCAGTATCCGGGAAATTCTATGATTTTTTTAGTGGATTTTTTATATTTGTTTGACATGAATCTTTTATCTGGGGAGAAAATATTTTAGTAATGAATTTGCGATCTAAAATATAATTCAGCTATAATTTAAAAATATAATTACGTATCCCGAAATATCTATAATTTTTAGTGGATTATTTTAAAGATATATTTGACATATATTTTACAGTTTTCAAAAGAAACTTGCAATGAAGTCAAATTATAAACTATAATTAATCTATAATTTAACAGTATAATCATCTAATTAAAAATCTATAATTTTTTAGTAAATTATTTTATATTTATTCTTAATAAATCTTTTATTTAAACAATAATAAACTCAGAACATAAACTATAATTTAACTATAATTTGAAGGTATAATTATATATAAAAAAATATGTAATTTTTTATTGTATTTTTTTTATATTTATTTATAATATTTATAATGTTTCTAAAAATTATTCAAATTTCTTTTAATGGAAACATCAGTAGATAATTCGTCAAAATACCCTTATTAAAAATGCAAAGTAGACAGATAGAATTAAATTATGTGTTTCTAATGCATAAAATAATTTAATTATTATTTATAAAGCGCAATTAAGGCATTAATAATAGTACTTAGGTCTTCTAAAAAGTTAAATCTGGATTATGCGTCAAGTCTACTAGCAATAAAAAAAAAATCACATTTTATTAATAAAAATTACAAAAATGGGATTATTTGTTAGATATAATACATAAATAAAATTTCTTTTAACAGCATGTTAAAATTTTGACACTATTTAATTTAATGTGAATTATTTTGAGATTAACATATGACTAAGATTATAATTTGTGGTACAATGCGTCAAATTTATAAGCAATCAAAAATCTCAACTTATAAATAAAATATAGGAAGCATGAATAAAATAATATAAATACAATGTAGTAATTACCTTAATAACTAACAAATTGGTTTAATTCTGACATAAATTACGTTAAAGTTTAATTATTTAAGGTTAAATATCAGTAAGATTATAATTTGTACAAACATTCCTAAAGTGTAAACAAACAATGGTGACTGAGGCAGACGTCTTGTTATTTATATATTAAAACTGAGCCTCAAGCTTTAAGTAAGCTTTTGAAACTTTGCTGATTTATGTGGTAAGCTTTATCCTGGGTGTCTGTAAGCTTAGAACCCTTAGACAGCTTTGTGAACTCTAATTAATAGGATTTTGGAACGTGTTTGTCTCGTATAACAGTGAGGAGTTATTCTGGTGTTGAGTTATTCTGGTGTTGAGTTATTCTGGGGTTGAGTTATTCTGGGGTTGAGTTATTCTGGGGTTGAGTTATTCTGGTGTTGAGTTATTCTGGGGTTGAGTTATTCTGGGGTTGAGTTATTCTGGTGTTGAGTTATTCTGGTGTTGAGTTATTCTGGGGTTGAGTTATTCTGGGGTTGAGTTATTCTGGGGTTGAGTTATTCTGGTGTTGAGTTATTCTGGGGTTGAGTTATTCTGGTGTTGAGTTATTCTGGTGTTGAGTTATTCTGGTGTTGAGTTATTCTGGTGTTGAGTTATTCTGGGGTTGAGTTATTCTGGTGTTGAGTTATTCTGGTGTTGAGTTATTCTGGTGTTGAGTTATTCTGGGGTTGAGTTATTCTGGTGTTGAGTTATTCTGGGGTTGAGTTATTCTGGTGTTGAGTTATTCTGGTGTTGAGTTATTCTGGTGTTGAGTTATTCTGGTGTTGAGTTATTCTGGGGTTGAGTTATTCTGGTGTTGAGTTATTCTGGTGTTGAGTTATTCTGGTGTTGAGTTATTCTGGTGTTGAGTTATTCTGGTGTTGAGTTATTCTGGTGTTGAGTTATTCTGGTGTTGAGTTATTCTGGTGTTGAGTTATTCTGGTGTTGAGTTATTCTGGGGTTGAGTTATTCTGGTGTTGAGTTATTCTGGTGTTGAGTTATTCTGGGGTTGAGTTATTCTGGGGTTGAGTTATTCTGGTGTTGAGTTATTCTGGTGTTGAGTTATTCTGGTGTTGAGTTATTCTGGTGTTGAGTTATTCTGGTGTTGAGTTATTCTGGGGTTGAGTTATTCTGGTGTTGAGTTATTCTGGTGTTGAGTTATTCTGGGGTTGAGTTATTCTGGGGTTGAGTTATTCTGGTGTTGAGTTATTCTGGGGTTGAGTTATTCTGGGGTTGAGTTATTCTGGTGTTGAGTTATTCTGGTGTTGAGTTATTCTGGGGTTGAGTTATTCTGGGGTTGAGTTATTCTGGGGTTGAGTTATTCTGGTGTTGAGTTATTCTGGTGTTGAGTTATTCTGGGGTTGAGTTATTCTGGGGTTGAGTTATTCTGGTGTTGAGTTATTCTGGGGTTGAGTTATTCTGGGGTTGAGTTATTCTGGTGTTGAGTTATTCTGGTGTTGAGTTATTCTGGGGTTGAGTTATTCTGGGGTTGAGTTATTCTGGGGTTGAGTTATTCTGGGGTTGAGTTATTCTGGTGTTGAGTTATTCTGGGGTTGAGTTATTCTGGTGTTGAGTTATTCTGGGGTTGAGTTATTCTGGGGTTGAGTTATTCTGGGGTTGAGTTATTCTGGTGTTGAGTTATTCTGGGGTTGAGTTATTCTGGGATTGAGTTATTCTGGGGTTGAGTTATTCTGGTGTTGAGTTATTCTGGGGTTGAGTTATTCTGGGGTTGAGTTATTCTGGGGTTGAGTTATCCTGGGGTTGAGTTATTCTGGGGTTGAGTTATCCTGGGATTGAGTTATTCTGGGGTTGAGTTATTCTGGGGTTGAGTTATCCTGGGGTTGAGTTATTCTGGTGTTGAGTTATCCTGGGGTTGAGTTATCCTGGGGTTGAGTTATCCTGGCGTTGAGTTATTCTGGTGTTGAGTTATTCTGGTGTTGAGTTATCCTGGGGTTGGGTTGAGTTAAGTTGAGTTGAGTTAAGTTATTCTGGGGTTGTTATCCTGGGGTTGAGTTATCCTGGGGTTGAGTTATTCTGGGGTTGAGTTATTCTGGTTTTGAGTTATTCTGGGGTTGAGTTATTCTGGGCTTGAGTTATTCTGGTTTTGAGTTATTCTGGGGTTGAGTTATTCTGGGCTTGAGTTATTCTGGTTTTGAGTTATTCTGGGGTTGAGTTATTCTGGGGTTGAGTTATGAGGATAGACTAAGGGCCCTGAATCTGCACTCTCTCGAAAGACGTAGAATTAGGGGGGATATGATTGAGGTGTATAAATGGAAGACAGGAATAAATAAAGGGATGTAAATAGTGTGCTGAAAATATCTAGCCTAGACAGGACTCGCAGCAATGGTTTTAAGTTGGAAAAATTCAGATTCAGGAAGGATATAGGAAAGTACTGGTTTGGTAATAGAGTTGTGGATGAGTGGAACAAACTCCCGAGTACAGTTATTGAGGCTAAAACGTTGTGTAGCTTTAAAAATAGGTTGGATAAATACATGAGTGGATGTGGGTGGGTGTGAGTTGGACCTGACTAGCTTGTGCTACCAGGTCGGTTGCCGTGTTCCTCCCTTAAGTCAGTGTGACCTGACCTGACTAGGTTGGGTGCATTGGCTTAAGCCGGTAGGAGACTTGGACCTGCCTCGCATGGGCCAGTAGGCCTTCTGCAGTGTTTCTTCGTTCTTATGTTCTTATCCTGGGGTTGAGTTATTCTGGAGTTGAGTTATACTGGGGTTGGGTTATCCTGGGGTTGAGTTATCCTGGGGTTGAGTTATCCTGGGATTGAGTTATTCTGGGGTTGAGTTATTCTGGGGTTGAGTTATTCTGGGGTTGAGTTATTCTGGTGTTGAGTTATCCTTGGGTTGAGTTATTCTGGGGTTGAGTTATTCTGGGGTTGAGTTATCCTGGGGTTGAGTTATTCTGGAGTTGAGTTATCCTGGGGTTGAGTTATCCTGGGGTTGAGTTATTCTGGGGTTGAGTTATCCTGGGATTGAGTTATTCTGGGGTTGAGTTATTCTGGGGTTGAGTTATCATGGGGTTGAGTTATCATGGGGTTGAGTTATCCTGGCGTTGAGTTATTCTGGTGTTGAGTTATTCTGGTGTTGAGTTCTCCTGGGGTTGAGTTCTCCTGGGGTTGAGTTTCCTGGGGTTGAGTTCTCCTGGGGTTAAGTTATCCTGGGGTTGAGTTATTCTGGGGTTGAGTTATTCTGGGGTTGAGTTATTCTGGGGTTGAGTTATTCTGGGGTTGAGTTATTCTAGGGTTGAGTTATTATGGGGTTGAGTTATTCTGGGGTTGAGTTATACTGGGGTTGGGTTATCCTGGGGTTGAGTTATCCTGGGGTTGCGTTATCCTGGGATTGAGTTATTCTGGGGTTGAGTTATTCTGGGGTTGAGTTATCCTGGGGTTGAGTTATTCTGGTGTTGAGTTATCCTGGGGTTGAGTTATCCTGGGGTTGAGTTATCCTGGGGTTGAGTTATTCTGGTGTTGAGTTATTCTGGTGTTGAGTTATTCTGGGGTTATCCTGAGTTATCTTGGGGTTATCCTGAGTTATCCTGGGGTTATCCTGATTTTTCCTGGGGTTATCTTGAGTTATCCTGGGGTTGAGTTATTCTAAATTATCTTATGGTACACTGAGAGACAACACAATAAGTGTCAGGGGCCCAAGACTGTTCAACTGCCTCCCAGCATACATAAGGTGGATTACCAATAGACTCCTGGCTGTCTTCAAGACCTATGGTTGTCTTCAAGACCCCTGGTTGTCTTCAACCCCTGGCTCTTTTCAAGACCCCTGGCTGTCTTCAAGACCCCTGGCTGTCTTCAAGATCCCTGGCTGTCTTCAAGACTCCTGGCTGTCTTCAAGACTCCTGGCTGTCTTCAAGATCCCTGGCTGTCTTCAAGACCTCTGGTTGTCTTCAAGATCCTTGGTTGTCTTCAAGACCCTGGTTGTCTTCAAGATCCCTGGTTGTCTTCAAGACCCCTGTCTGTCTTCAAGACCCCTGGTTGTCTTCAGGGTCCCTAGTTGTCTTCAAGATCTCTGGCTGTCTTCAAGACTCCTGGATGTCTTCAAGACTCCTGGCTGTCTTCAAGACCCCTGGCTGTCTTCAAGATCCCTGATTGTCTTCAAGACTCCCGGTTGTCTTCAAGACCCCTGGTTGTCTTCAAAACTCCTGGCTGTCTTCAAGACCCCTGGCTGTCTTCAAGACCCCTGGCTGTCTTCAAGATCCCTGGCTCTCTTCAAGACTCCTGGTTGTCTTCAAGACTCCTGGTTGTCTTCAAGACTCCTGGTTGTCTTCAAGACTCCTGGTCGTCTTCAAGACTCCTGGCTGTCTTCAAGACCCCTGGCTGTCTTCAAGATCCCTGATTGTCTTCAAGACTCCCGGTTGTCTTCAAGACCCCTGGTTGTCTTTAAGACTCCTGGTTGTCTTCAAGGCCCCTGGTTGTCTTCAAGACCCCTGGCTGTCTTCAAGATCACTGGCTCTCTTCAAGACTCCTGGTTGTCTTCAAGACTCCTGGTTGTCTTCAAGACTCCTGGTTGTCTTCAAGACTCCTGGTCGTCTTCAAGACTCCTGGTTGTCTTCAAGACTCCTGGTTGTCTTCAAGACTCCTGGTTGTCTTCAAGACCCCTGGTTGTCTTCAAGATCTCTGGCTGTCTTCAAGACTCCTGGCTGTCTTCAAGACCCCTGGTTGTCTTCAAGACTCCTGGGTGTCTTCATGACCCCTGGTTGTCTTCAAGACCCCTGGTTGTCTTCAAGACCCCTGGTTGTCGTCAAGACCCCTGGTTGTCTTCAAAACTCCTGGTTGTCTTCAAGACCCCTGGTTGTCTTCAAGATCCCTGGTTGTCTTCAAGACTCCTGGTTATCTTCAAGACTCCTGGTTGTCTTCAAGATCCCTGGTTGTCTTCAAGACCCCTGGTTGTCTTCAAGATTTCTGGCTGTCTTCAAGACTCCTGGCTGTCTTCAAGACTCCTGGCTGTCTTCAAGACCCCTGGTTGTCTTCAAGACTCCTGGTTGTCTTCAAGACCCCTGGCTGTCTTCAAGACCCCTGGTTGTCTTCAAGACTCCTGGTTGTCTTCAAGACCCCTGGTTGTCAAGACCCCTGGTTGTCTTCAAGACCCCTGGTTGTCTTCAAGACTCCTGGTTGTCTTCAAGACCTCTGGTTGTCTTCAAGACTCCTCGTTGTCTTCAAGACTCCTGGTTGTCTTCAAGACCCCTGGCTGTCTTCAAGACCCCTGGTTGTCTTCAAGACTCCTGGTTGTCTTCAAGACCCCTGGTTGTCTTCAAGATCCCTGGTTGTCTTCAAGACCCCTGACTATCTTCAAGACCCCTGTCTTCAAAACCCCTGACTGTCTTCAAGACCCCTGGTTGTCTTCAAGACTCCTGGTTGTCTTCAAGACCCCTGGTTGTCTTCAAGACTCCTGGTTGTCTTCAAGACCCCTGGCTGTCTTCAAGACCCCTGGTTGTCTCCAAGACTCCTGGTTGTCTTCAAGACCCCTGGCTGTCTCCAAGACCCCTGGTTGTCTTCAAGACTTCTGGTTGTCTTCAAGACCCCTGGTTGTCTTCAAGACCCCTGGTTGTCTTCAAGACTCCTGGTTGTCTCCAAGACCCCTGGCTGTCTTCAAGACCCCTGGTTGTCTTTAAGACTCCTGGTTGTCTTCAAGACTCCTGGTTGTCTTCAAGATCCCTGGTTGTCTTCAAGATCCCTGGTTGTCTTCAAGACCCCTGTCTGTCTTCAAGACCCCTGGCTGTCTTCAAAACCCCTGGTTGTCTTCAAGACTCCTGGTTGTCTTCAAGACCCCTGGTTGTCTTCAAGACCCCTGGTTGTCTTCAAGATCTCTGGCTGTCTTCAAGACTCCTGGCTGTCTTCAAGACTCCTGGCTGTCTTCAAGACCCCTGGTTGTCTTCAAGACTCCTGGTTGTCTTCAAGACCCCTGGTTGTCAAGACCCCTGGTTGTCTTCAAGACCCCTGGTTGTCTTCAAGACTCCTGGTTGTCTTCAAGACCTTTGGTTGCAAGACTCCTTGTTGTCTTCAAGACCCCTGGTTGTCTTCAAGATCCCTGGTTGTCTTCAAGACCCCTGACTATCTTCAAGACCCCTGTCTGTCTTCAAGACCCCTGACTGTCTTCAAGACCCCTGGTTGTCTTCAAGACTCCTGGTTGTCTTCAAGACCCCTGGCTGTCTTCAAGACCCCTGGTTGTCTTCAAGACTCCTGGTTGTCTTCAAGACCCCTGGCTGTCTTCAAGACCCCTGGTTGTCTTCAAGACTCCTGGTTGTCTTCAAGACCCCTGGTTGTCTTCAAGACCCCTGGTTTTCTTCAAGACTCCTGGTTGTCTCCAAGACCCCTGGCTGTCTTCAAGACCCCTTGTTGTCTTCAAGACTCCTGGTTGTCTTCAAGACTCCTGGTTGTCTTCAAGATCCCTGGTTGTCTTCAAGATCCCTGGTTGTCTTCAAGACCCCTGTCTGTCTTCAAGACCCCTGGCTGTCTTCAAAACCCCTGGTTGTCTTCAAGACTCCTGGTTGTCTTCAAGATCCCTGGTTGTCTTCAAGACCCCTGGTTGTCTTCAAGACTCCTGGTTGTCTTCAAGACCCCTGGTTGTCTTCAAGACTCCTGGTTGTCTTCAAGATCCCTGGTTGTCTTCAAGATCCCTGGTTGTCTTCAAGACTCCTGGTTGTCTTCAAGACCCCTGGTTGTCTTCAAGACCCCTGGCTGTCTTCAAGACCCCTGGCTGTCTTCAAGACCCCTGGTTGTCTTCAAGACCCCTGGTTGTCTTCAAGACCCCTGGCTGTCTTCAAAACCCCTGGCTGTCTTCAAGACCCCTGGCTGTCTTCAAGACCCCTGTTTGTCTTCAAGACCCCTGTTTGTCTTCAAGACCCCTGGCTGTCTTCAAGACCCCTGGTTGTCTTCAAGACCCCTGGCTGTCTTCAAGACCCCTGGCTGTCTTCAAGACCCCTGGCTGTCTTCAAGACCCCTGGCTGTCTTCAAGACCCCTGGTTGTCTTCAAGACCCCTGGTTGTCTTCAAGACCCCTGGTTGTCTTCAAGACCCCTGTCTGTCTTCAAGACCCCTGGCTGTCTTCAAGACCCCTGTTTGTCTTCAAGACCCCTGTCTGTCTTCAAGACCCCTGGCTGTCTTCAAGACCCCTGGTTGTCTTCAAGACCCCTGGCTGTCTTCAAGACCCCTGTTTGTCTTCAAGACCCCTGCCTGTCTTCAAGACCCCTGGCTGTCTTCAAGACCCCTGGTTGTCTTCAAGACCCCTGGTTGTCTTCAATACCCCTGGTTGTCTTCAAGACCCCTGTCTGTCTTCAAGACCCCTGGTTGTCTTCAAGACCCCTGGCTGTCTTCAAGACCCCTGGCTGTCTTCAAGACCCCTGGTTGTCTTCAAGACCCCTGGCTGTCTTCAAGACCCCTGGTTGTCTTCAAGACCCCTGGTTGTCTTCAAGACCCCTGGTTGTCTTCAAGACCCCTGGCTGTCTTCAAGACCCCTGGCTGTCTTCAAGGCGGCACTGGACAGCCAACTAAAGTCAGTACCTGATCAGCTGGGCTGTGGTTCATACATCAGTCTATCTGCAGCCAGCAGTAACAGCCTGGTTGATCAAGCACTTATCCACCATGAGGCCTGGTCACACACCAGGCCATGGGAGCGTTGACCCCCGAAACCCTCTCCAGGTATACTCCAGATTATACTAAGTTATCTTAAGGTTATCATAGGGTTATGGTAAGTTATCTTAGTATTATCCTAAGTTAGTATTATCCTAGAGTTATCTTAATATCCTAGGGTTAAGTTAAGCCAGAGTCAAGTTAACATGCTGGGTCCAAAACTATTGTACCTTGGTACAATACAACAAGAATGCATCAACATTTTTTGCATGATTTGCAGGAACAATTTAAATTGTTCTTTTACGTGATTTACAGGAACATCCACTGTGAAGTATTTAGATGACTTAATAGACAATGGCTTAATAAACTATGGTTGGAGTGGAATAGATGACGGCTGGCACCATAGACAACGGCCATCCATAATAAACAATGGCTGGAGTGGAATAGACAGTGGCTAGAGGACATTAGACAAGAATGGAGACGCTTAGGTTTGCCAGCAGTGGCACTGGTGGCGACGACGACGATGGGGACTTATACTCAGGCTTCGACACAGTTCACCCAGCACTCGACATCAAGAACCTGGAGGCCGACCATGGCTTCCAAGAAGCCGTTCGCACCAGCTATGGTCGCCGTCCACCGGTATGTTGCACCTCTGCACCGTACCTCCATACACGTCTCTAACCTCTGTAAAAATTGCTTTGCACTCTTAAAAAATTTCTAAATGTCTTTTGACAATTATTTTAGGTAATTGGCTCTCAGTTTGACTTGCTGTTGTAAACACAGAGGTATGATGTACCACCGTCCCTGTCACATCATACCTCCATGCACTTGTACATAGATATAACACAAATATTATTTAAACTCTGTAAGAAAGTGGCTTTGCACTGGTATCAAAATTTCTCAATGTACTTTAAATATTTTTTTTGTAATTGTCTCTCTCGATTCGACTTGTTATTGTAGACGCAGAGCAGAATTCCAACCACCGCTGCCAGACTCAACTCTGCTGCACCACCGCGTCTTGGCACCTCCCTAGGCACGGCTGTAAGTAATATTGGCACTAGTAGTCCCTAGGCAGTGTTGTAATACTGGCACTAGTAGTCCCTAGGCACTGCTGCAAGTAGTACTGGCACTAGTAGTCCCTAGGCACTGCTGTAAGTAATACTGGCACTAGTAGTCCCTAGGCTCTGCTGTAAGTAATACTGGCACTAGTAGTCCCTAGGCACTGCTGTATGTAATAATGGCACTAGTAAGTAATACTGGCACTAGTAGTCCCTAGGCACTGCTGTAAGTAATACTGGCACTAGTAGTCCCTAGGCACTGCTGTAACAAATACTGGCACTAGTAGTCCCTAGGCACTGTTCCTAGGCACTGCTGTAAGTAATACTGGCACTAGTAGTTCCTAGGCACTGCTGTATGTAATACTGGCACTAGTAGTTCCTAGGCACTGCTGTATGTAATACTGGCACTAGTAGTTCCTAGGCACTGCTGTAAGTAATACTGGCACTAGTAGTTCCTAGGCACTGCTGTAAGTAATACTGGCACTAGTAGTTCCTAGGCACTGCTGTAAGTAATACTGGCACTAGTAGTCCCTAGGCACTGCTGTATGTAATGGCACTAGTAGTCCCTAGGCACTGCTGTAAGTAATACTGGCACTAGTAGTCCCTAGGCTCTGCTGTAAGTAATACTGGCACTAGTAGTCCCTAGGCACTGCTGTATGTAATAATGGCACTAGTAGTTCCTAGGCACTGCTGTAGTAATACTGGCACTAGTAGTTCCTAGGCACTGCTGTAAGTAATACTGGCACTAGTAGTTCCTAGGCACTGCTGTAAGTAATACTGGCACTAGTAGTTCCTAGGCACTGCTGTAAGTAATACTGGCACTAGTAGTTCCTAGGCACTGCTGTAAGTAATACTGGCACTAGTAGTTCCTAGGCACTGCTGTAAGTAATACTGGCACTAGTAGTTCCTAGGCACTGCTGTATGTAATACTGGCACTAGTAGTTCCTAGGCACTGCTGTAAGTAATACTGGCACTAGTAGTTCCTAGGCACTGCTGTATGTAATAGTAATACTGGCACTAGTAGTTCCTAGGCACTGCTGTAAGTAATACTGGCACTAGTAGTTCCTAGGCACTGCTGTAAGTAATACTGGCACTAGTAGTTCCTAGGCACTGCTGTAATGTAATACTGGCACTAGTAGTTCCTAGGCACTGCTGTAAGTAATACTGGCACTAGTAGTTCCTAGGCACTGCTGTAAGTAATACTGGCACTAGTAGTTCCTAGGCACTGCTGTAAGTAATACTGGCACTAGTAGTTCCTAGGCACTGCTGTAACAAATACTGGCACTAGTAGTTCCTAGGCACTGCTGTAAGTAATACTGGCACTAGTAGTTCCTAGGCACTGCTGTAAGTAATACTGGCACTAGTAGTTCCTAGGCACTGCTGTATGTAATACTGGCACTAGTAGTTCCTAGGCACTGCTGTAAGTAATACTGGCACTAGTAGTTCCTAGGCACTGCTGTAAGTAATACTGGCACTAGTAGTTCCTAGGCACTGCTGTAAGTAATACTGGCACTAGTAGTTCCTAGGCACTGCTGTAAGTAATACTGGCACTAGTAGTTCCTAGGCACTGCTGTAACTGCTGTAAGTAATACTGGCACTAGTAGTTCCTAGGCACTGCTGTAAGTAATACTGGCACTAGTAGTTCCTAGGCACTGCTGTAAGTAATACTGGCACTAGTAGTTCCTAGGCACTGCTGTAAGTAATACTGGCACTAGTAGTTCCTAGGCACTGCTGTAAGTAATACTGGCACTAGTAGTTCCTAGGCACTGCTGTAACAAATACTGGCACTAGTAGTTCCTAGGCACTGCTGTAAGTAATACTGGCACTAGTAGTCCCTAGGCACTGCTGTAACAAATACTGGCACTAGTAGTCCCTAGGCACTGCTGTAAGTAATACTGGCACTAGTAGTTCCTAGGCACTGCTGTAAGTATTACTGGCACTAGTAGTTCCTAGGCACTGCTGTAAGTAATACTGGCACTAGTAGTCCCTAGGCACTGCTGTAAGTAATACTGGCACTAGTAGTCCCTAGGCACTGCTGTAACAAATACTGGCACTAGTAGTTCCTAGGCACTGCTGTAAGTAATACTGGCACTAGTAGTCCCTAGGCACTGCTGTAAGTAATACTGGCACTAGTAGTCCCTAGGCACTGCTGTAACAAATACTGGCACTAGTAGTTCCTAGGCACTGCTGTAAGTAATACTGGCACTAGTAGTCCCTAGGCACTGCTGTAACAAATACTGGCACTAATAGTTCCTAGGCACTGCTGTAACAAATACTGGCACTAGTAGTTCCTAGGCACTGCTGTAACAAATACTGGCACTAGTAGTTCCTAGGCACTGCTGTAACAAATACTGGCACTAGTAGTTCCTAGGCACTGCTGTAACAAATACTGGCACTAGTAGTTCCTAGGCACTGCTGTAACAAATACTGGCACTAGTAGTCCCTAGGCACTGCTGTAACAAATACTGGCACTAGTAGTTCCTAGGCACTGCTGTAAGTAATACTGGCACTAGTAGTCCCTAGGCACTGCTGTAACAAATACTGGCACTAGTAGTTCCTAGGCACTGCTGTAACAAATACTGGCACTAGTAGTTCCTAGGCACTGCTGTAACAAATACTGGCACTAGTAGTTCCTAGGCACTGCTGTAACAAATACTGGCACTAGTAGTCCCTAGGCACTGCTGTAATACTGGCACTAGTAGTCCCTAGGCACTGCTGTAACAAATACTGGCACTAGTAGTTCCTAGGCACTGCTGTAACAAATACTGGCACTAGTAGTTCCTAGGCACTGCTGTAACAAATACTGGCACTAGTAGTTCCTAGGCACTGCTGTAACAAATACTGGCACTAGTAGTTCCTAGGCACTGCTGTAACAAATACTGGCACTAGTAGTTCCTAGGCACTGCTGTAACAAATACTGGCACTAGTAGTTCCTAGGCACTGCTGTAAGTAATACTGTCAGTGTTGTAACTAATACAGGAGAGCCCCACTTTACAGTGCTTTACTTTACAGGGCCCCGCTTTACGGTGCTTTACAGGTCCCCACTGTACAGTGCTTCATTTTACAGGGCCCCACTTTACAGTGCTTTACTTTACAGGGCCCCGCTTTACGGTGCTTTACAGGGCCCGGCTTTACAGTGCTTCATTTTACAGGGCCCCACTTTACAGTGCTTTACTTTACAGGGCCCCGCTTTACAGCACTTTACTTTACAGGGCCCCACTTTACAGCACTTTACTTTACAGGGCCCGGCTTTACAGTGCTTCACTTGACAATGTTTCATTATCCATTCTTCATTTATTTGGACTTCATACAAAATATTCACTACTCACTGTAAGCTGAGGATGAAAATATTTTAAGGCAGTAATGTGTGTACTGTACAGTGGTTTTTGTCCTTATTCTGTTCCAGAAGGTCAGTCAAAATCCGAAGTAATATTTCCCATAAGAAATAATGTAAATCCAATTAATCCGTTCCAGACACCCAAAAATATTTACAAAAAAATACATTTTATAGAGAATAAATATAGTTTTACATACAGAAAAAATGAGAAATAAATATAAATGACTAATTCTAATGGATAAATGAACATTTAAATCACTTTTACCTTTATTGAAGAGATTTACTGGTGTATGGAAAATGGCGAGGACGGGAGAGGGAGGAGAGGTTATTGTTTGGAAGGGGAATCCCCCTCCAAAGCCCTATCTGGGGTTACTTCCCTTATTTGTCTGTTACTGGCACTAGGACCAGCTTGAGAGTCACTGGACCATGCAGACACAGCTTGCAACAGCTTTGTTAGGGTGATATTTCTCCACCAACTCTTCCACATCCTAGCTACATGATATTTAATGCAGCCCAGAGCCATATTGTTGCCATCGACAAACCATGTTCACGGAGTTTAATTGTTTCTAACAACTACCTTTAGATGCCATCATAAACAAAGGGAGAAGTAATGAATAATTCACGTCGAGAATTGTAAACAAAAGCGTTATGTATTAAGGGCAGTGACTGGGCCAACTCGGATTCATACACGTTTTCTGTGATGCTGGACCAGAGAAAACGTAATGTTTTCCCTCTGCCTAGCTAGCACACCTCCATAGCATATAAACATTGCATGTTTATGTGCTATGTAATGTGTTTCTTATATAATTTTGGAGAAAATATCATAGGTGGATTAATGAAAATGTTTATATTAACCTAAAATAAGGCATGTAATGTGCCCAAGAGTGGTACGGACGATTTCCGAGCAGAGGTATGAAACCTGGGGTAAAATTTCTCCCCAAAAAATGGTCGAAATCCGAATTGTATGATATCTGCACCGGACAAAATCCGGGGTTCCTCTGTATATGTATGTTTTAAGCCTAGCTCTGTTACTCACTTAATATATGATACTGTAAACATATCAGACTTTTATATGTAGTACAGTGGACCCCTGGTATTTGATATTAATCCGTTCCTGAGAGCTCACCGAATACCGATAATATCGAAAACCGAATCAATTTTCCTCATAAGAAATAATGGAAATCAAATTAATCCGTGCAAGACACCCAAAAGTATGAAAAAAAATTTTACTACATGAAATATTAAGTTTAATGCAATAGAATAATTACAATAACAATAAAATAGTTGACACTTACCTTTAATGAAGATCTGGTGGTGATTGATGGGATGGGAGGAGGGGAGAGTGTCGAAGTTGTTAGTGTTTAGAAGGGGAATCCCCTTCTATTAGGATTTGAGGTAGCAAGTCCTTTTCTGGGGTTACTTTCCTTCTTCTTTTAATGCCACTATGACCAGCTTGAGAGTCACTGGACTTCTGTCGCACAACAAATCTGTCCATAGAGCTCTGTACCTCCCGTTCCTTTACGATTTGTCTAAAATGGGCCATAACATTGTCATTGTAATAGTCACCAGCACGGCTTGCAATAGCTGTGTTAGGGTGATTTTCATCCATAAAGGTTTGCAGTTCAACCCACTGTGCATGCATTTCCTTAATTTTTGAAGTGGGCACAATGGAGTCCACAACTGGCATAGGCTTCTCAGGGTTAGCCCCAAACCCTTCAAAGTCTTTCTTAATTTCCATACTAATTCTCACCCTTTTTACCACAGGGTTGGCACTAGAAGCTTTCTTGGGGCCCATGGTGGCTTATTTTGCAGAAACAAGCACCAAACACAGTGATAATATGGATAATATGGAATGTACCGAATGTATCCTTAGATGCGCGCACACTGGCTGGCTTGTAAACACTGGCACACACGGGGCAGTTCAGGCCACACGTGGACAGGTCTCGTATGAATTGTATCGAATACCAGGTTTTCAATCGAATACCGTGGAAATTTTTTTGCGATAATGAATCGAATACAGGATTTATCAAATACCGATGCCATCGAATACCGGATTTATCGAATACCGATGCCATCGAATACCGGGGGTCCACTGTATTTTGAAAGTGAAAAAGAGGCAATGTTTCACTTCAGAGCAGTAGCCCACAACTTAACCTGTTATACAAAGAGGGTCCTACAGTAGCCCAGAACCTAACCTGCTGTATAAGCAGAGCCCTGCAGTAGCCAGAGCCTAACCTGCTGTATAAGAGGGGTCGTACAGTAGCCCGGAAACTAACCTGCTGTATAAGCAGGGTCTTACAGTAGCCCGGAACCTAACTTGCTGTATAAGTAGGGCCCTGCAGTAGCCAAGAACCTAACCTGCTGTATAAGCAGGGCCCTGCAGTAGCCAGAGCCTAACTTGCTGTATAAGTGGGGTCCTACAGTAGCCTGGAACCTAAGATGCTGTATAAGCAGGGTCCTACAGTAGCTTGGAACCTAACCTGCTGTATAAGCATGGCCCTACAGTAGCCAAGAACCTAACCTGCAGTGTAGGCAAGGCCCTACAGTAGCCAGAAACCTAAACTGTTGTATAAGGGTGGCCCTACAGCAGCCAGGAACCTAACCTGTTGTATAAGTGGGGCCCTACAGTAGCCAGGAACATAACCTGCTGTATAAGGAAATCGCTTCTCTGTTCTTCAGGATGAATGTACTTCAGTGGCCAGTGAAGGTAAGGGTACTACTGCCCCTGCTAATGGAGGTAAGCGCATTCTTGTGGTTGGTGACTCTCAGGTAAGATACATTGACCGTGCTTTTTGTAATAGGAATAAGAAGATGAGAGATAGAGTGTGCTTCCCTGGAGCTGGTGTTGGGGACATTATCAACAGGCTGGATAATATCATGTCAGGTAATGGGAGCATGCCCATTATCTGTCTCAGTGCTGGTGGAAATGATATTGGGAAGGGTAGGAGAGAAGAGCTGCTAGATAAGTACAGGTCAGCTATAGATTTCATTAAGTCTAAGGGAGGGATCCCAATCATATGTAGCATCTTGCCTAGAAGGGGAGTAGGAAATGAATGGTTGTCTAGGGCAATTGGTGTAAATTGCTGGCTAGACAGATACTGCAAGGAACTTGCAATCCCATTCATTGACAACTGGAACAACTTTTATGGCAAACATGATATGTATGCAAGGGATGGGGTACATCTCTCTGGGGCTGGGGTGGTAGCACTTGCAGACTCGATTGAGAAGGCCATTGGTGAAATGCCTATGATTTTAAACTGATGGAAGATAGAGGTATGGGTGTGTGTGGGAAACAAGCAGGTTGCAACACTTGGGTTGGAAACAGTAAATGTATAAAAGGCATTCAGCATGAAGTTATAAATAAAGACAATAGATCAGGTCAGCAAACAAAGGGGGACAGCAGAGGGCAGCAAGGGACTAGCTCCCTTAAGGTTTACTATACTAATAGCAGGAGTGTAAGAAATAAGATAGATGAGCTGAGATTAATTGCAAGTGCAGGAAACATAGATATTATTGCTATAACAGAGACCTGGCTCAATCTGAAAGATAGAGAGATGCCCTCTGAATGTCACATACAAGGCTATAAATTATTCCACACTGACAGGGTCAACAGGAAAGGTGGTGGAGTAGCGATGTATGTCAGAGACAATTTAAATTGTTGTGTTAGACAAGATATTAAATTAGAAGCGTCAGCCACTGAATCTATTTGGTTACAGCTTCTCGAGGGCCGAGAAAAACTAATTTTGGGTGTGATTTACAGGGCCCCAAATCTTGATAGGGAGTGCAGTAAACTTCTATGGGACGAAATTCGTAAGGCATCTACATACGAAAATGTTGTGCTAATGGGAGATTTCAACTATAGACAGATTGACTGGAGCAATTTGACAGGAAATTTAGAGTCAGGTGACTTTCTTGATACGATCCAGGATTGTTTTTTAAAACAGTTTGTGACAGAGCCAACTAGGGGAAATAACCTCCTTGACTTGGTTCTTGCCAGTAGGGAAACACTAATTAATAATCTTGAGGTTAATGATGAGCTTGGGGAAAGTGATCACAAATCACTCAGTTTTAATATATCATGGAATTCCCCTAATAATGGCAATCAAGTCTCCGTCCCTGACTTTCGCTTGGCTGATTTCATAGGACTGAAAAATTACTTAGGTGGGCTGAACTGGAATGACCTGACTAAGGGTCAGGTAGGTGGTGATGGTTGCCGATATGATGCTTTCCAGGGCATAGTTCTAGCTGCTCAGTCAAATTATGTTCCAAATAGGGAAATCAGATCAAACAAAAATGATCCTAAATGGATGAACAATAGATTAAAATATCTGATTGGTCAAAAGAGAGGCATATATAGGCAAATCAAAAGAGGAGAGGGGCAATTGAGAAATCGATATATTCAGTTAAAGAGAGAAATAAAAAAGGGAATTAGAAAAGCAAAAAGAGATTATGAGGTTAAAGTTGCAAGAGAATCGAAGACTAACCCAAAAGGATTCTTTCAGGTATACAGAAGTAAGATCAGGGACAAGATAGGCCCACTCAAAAGTTCCTCGGGTCAGCTCACTGACAGTGATAAGGAAATGTGTAGAATTTTTAACACATACTTCCTCTCAGTTTTTATACAGGAGGATACCAGCGATATTCCAGTAATGATAAATTATGTAGAACAGGACGATAATAAACTGTGCACTATTAGGGTCACAAGTGACATGGTCCTTAGGCAAATAGATAAATTAAAACCTAACAAATCCCCAGGCCCTGATGAACTGTATGCAAGGGTTCTAAAGGAATGTAAAGAGGAGCTTAGCACACCTTTGGCTAATCTTTTCAACATATCACTACAAACTGGCATGGTGCCAGATAAGTGGAAAATGGCAAATGTGATACCTATTTTCAAAACAGGTGACAGGTCCTTAGCTTCGAACTATAGACCAATAAGCCTAACCTCCATAGTGGGAAAATTTATGGAATCAATAATTGCCGAGGCAGTTCGTAGCCACCTCGAAAAGCATAAATTAATCAACGAATCTCAGCATGGTTTTACAAAGGGGCGTTCCTGCCTTACGAATTTATTAACTTTTTTCACTAAGGTATTTGAGGAGGTAGATCATGGTAATGAATATGATATTGTGTATATGGACTTCAGTAAGGCTTTTGACAGGGTCCCACATCAGAGACTATTGAGGAAAATTAAAGCACATGGAATAGGAGGAGAAATTTTTTCCTGGATAGAGGCATGGTTGACAAATAGGCAGCAGAGAGTTTGCATAAATGGGGAGAAATCAGAGTGGGGAAGTGTCACGAGCGGTGTTCCACAGGGGTCAGTGTTGGGCCCCCTGCTGTTCACAATCTACATAAACGACATAGATGAGGGCATAAAGAGCGACATCGGCAAGTTTGCCGATGACACCAAAATAGGCCGTCGAATTCATTCTGACGAGGACATTCGAGCACTCCAGGAAGATTTGAATAGACTGATGCAGTGGTCGGAGAAGTGGCAGATGCAGTTTAATATAGACAAATGCAAAGTTCTAAATGTTGGACAGGACAATAACCATGCCACATATAAACTAAATAATGTAGATCTTAATATTACGGATTGCGAAAAAGATTTAGGAGTTCTGGTTAGCAGTAATCTGAAACCAAGACAACAGTGCATAAGTGTTCGCAATAAAGCTAATAGAATCCTTGGCTTCATATCAAGAAGCATAAATAATAGGAGTCCTCAGGTTGTTCTTCAACTCTATACATCCTTGGTTAGGCCTCATTTAGATTATGCTGCACAGTTTTGGTCGCCTTATTACAGAATGGATATAAATTCTCTGGAAAATGTACAAAGGAGGATGACAAAGTTGATCCCATGTATCAGAAACCTTCCCTATGAGGATAGACTAAGGGCCCTGAATCTGCACTCTCTAGAAAGACGTAGAATTAGGGGGGATATGATTGAGGTGTATAAATGGAAGACAGGAATAAATAAAGGGGATGTAAATAGTGTGCTGAAAATATCTAGCCTAGACAGGACTCGCAGCAATGGTTTTAAGTTGGAAAAATTCAGATTCAGGAAGGATATAGGAAAGTACTGGTTTGGTAATAGAGTTGTGGATGAGTGGAACAAACTCCCAAGTACCGTTATAGAGGCCAGAACGTTGTGTAGCTTTAAAAATAGGTTGGATAAATACATGAGTGGATGTGGGTGGGTGTGAGTTAGACCTGATAGCTTGTGCTACCAGGTCGGTTGCCGTGTTCCTCCCTTAAGTCAATGTGACCTGACCTGACTAGGTTGGGTGCATTGGCTTAAGCCGGTAGGAGACTTGGACCTGCCTCGCATGGGCCAGTAGGCCTTCTGCAGTGTTCCTTCGTTCTTATGTTCTTATGTTCTTAAGTGGGGCCCTGCAGTAGACCAGAACCTAACCTGCTCTACAACCAGGGTCCTCCTGTACTGGCACTACACGTATAACCTGCACATAGGAAAGAGAATCATATGACGATGTTTCAGTCCGACTTTAACGATCTTCTAACCTTCACAGTCACCATCTACACTACTTCTAACCTTCACAGTCACCATCTACACTACTTCTAACCTTCACAGTCACCATCTACACTACTTCTAGCCTTCACAGTCACCATCTACACTACTTCTAGCCTTCACAGTCACCATCTACACTACTTCTAGCCTTCACAGTCACCATCTACACTACTTCTAGCCTTCACAGTCACCATCTACACTACTTCTAGCCTTCACAGTCACCATCTACACTACTTCTAGCCTTCACAGTCACCATCTACACTACTTCTAGCCTTCACAGTCACCATCTACACTACTTCTAGCCTTCAGTCACCATCTACCCTACTTCTAGCCTTCACAGTCACCATCTACCCTACTTCTAGCCTTCACAGTCACCATCTACACTACTTCTAGCCTTCACAGTCACCATCTATCCTACTTCTAGCCTTCACAGTCGCCATCTATCCTACTTACAGCCTTCACAGTCACCATCTACCCTACTTCTAGCCTTCACAATCACCATCTACCCTACTTCTAGCCTTCACAGTCACCATCTACCCTACTTCTAGCCTTCACAGTCACCATCTACCCTACTTCTAGCCTTCACAGTCACCATCTATCCTACTTCTAGCCTTCACAGTCACCATCTATCCTACTTCTAGCCTTCACAGTCGCCATCTATCCTACTTACAGCCTTCACAGTCACCATCCACCCTACTTCTAGCCTTCACAATCACCATCTATCCTACTTCTAGCCTTCACAATCACCATCTACCCTACTTCTAGCCTTCACAGTCACCATCTACCCTGCTTCTAGCCTTCACAGTCACCATCTCTCCTACTTCTAGCCTTCACAGTCACCATCTACCCTACTTCTAGCCTTCACAGTCACCATCTACACTACTTCTAGCTGCCTTCACAGTCACCATCTACCCTACTTCTAGCCTTCACAGTCACCATCTACACTACTTCTAGCCTTCACAGTCACTATCTACATTACTTCTTGCATTCAGTCACCATCTACCCTACTTCTAGCCTTCACAGTCACCATCTACACTACTTCTAGCCTTCACAGTCACCATCAACCCTACTTCTAGCCTTCACAGTCACCATCTACTTCTAGCCTTCACAGTCACCATCTATCCTACTTCTAGCCTTCACAGTCACCATCTACCCTACTTCTAGCCTTCACAGTCGTCATCTACACTACTTCTAGCCTTCACAGTCACCATCTGCCCTACTTCTAGCCTTCACAGTCACCATCTACACTACTTCTAGCCTTCACAGTCACCATCTACACTACTTCTAGCCTTCACAATCACCATCTGCCCTACTTCTAGCCTTCACAGTCACCATCTACACTACTTCTAGCCTTCACAGTCACCATCTACCCTACTTCTAGCCTTCACAGTCACCATCTACACTACTTTTAGCTTTCACAGTCACCATCTACACTACTTTTAGCTTTCACAGTCACCATCTACACTACTTTTAGCTTTCACAGTCACCATCTACACTACTTTTAGCTTTCACAGTCATCATCTTGTTGAAGCATCACTCACACACAACTTTCCTTTTATGACTCTTAGTCGTGGATTTGTCACTGTAGAAGTTTTCCTTTCTTGTTAAGAATATAAGAAAGAAGAAGTCCAGCATCAGGCATACTAGCTCATGTGAGGCCAACTCACACCCACTCTTGTATTTATCTAACCTATTTTTAAAGCTACACAAAGTTTTAGCTTCTATGACAGTACTCAGGAGTTTGTTCCACTCATCCACAAGTCTGTTGCCAAACCAGTGCTCTCCTATATCTTTTCTGAATCTAAATTTTTCCAACTTCAAACCATTGCTGTGAGTCCTGTCTTGGTTAGATATTTTTAGTACATTATTTACTTTCCCTTTATTTATTCTCATTTTCCATTTACAGTATACTCCTCAGTCATATCCCCCCCCTAATTCTGTGCCTTTCAAGAGAGAACAGCTTCAGGGCCTCAGTCTATCCTCATAGGGAAGATTCAGGGCCTCAGTCTATCCTCATAGTGCAGATTCAGGGCCTCAGTCTATCCTCATAGTGCAGATTCAGGGCCTCAGTCTATCCTCATAGTGCAGATTCAGGGCCTCAGTCTATCCTCATAGTGCAGATTCAGGGCCTCAGTCTAGCCTCATAGTGCAGATTCAGGGCCTCAGTCTATCCTCATAGTGCAGATTCAGGGCCTCAGTCTAGCCTCATAGTGCAGATTCAGGGCCTCAGTCTATCCTCATAGTGCAGATTCAGGGCCTCAGTCTATCCTCATAGTGCAGATTCAGGGCCTCAGTCTATCCTCATAGTGCAGATTCAGGGCCTCAGTCTATCCTCATAGTGCAGATTCAGGGCCTCAGTCTATCCTCATAGTGCAGATTCAGGGCCTCAGTCTATCCTCATAGTGCAGATTCAGAGCCTCAATCTATCCTCATAGTGCAGATTCAGGGCCTCAGTCTATCCTCATAGGGAAGATTCAGGGCCTCAGTCTATCCTCATAGTGCAGATTCAGGGCCTCAGTCTATCCTCATAGGGAAGATTCAGGGCCTCAGTCTATCCTCATAGTGCAGATTCAGGGCCTCAGTCTATCCTCATAGGGAAGATTTCTGATACATGGGATCATCTTTATCATCCTCCTCTGTACGTTTTCCAGCACATTTATGTCTATTCTGTAATATGGCAATGAGAACTGCGCAGCATAATTTGAATGAGGCCTAGCCAAGGATATATAGAGTTGAAGAACAACCTGAGGACTTCTGTTAGTTATACTTCTTGATATGAAGCCAAGAATTCTACTCGCTTTGTGTGCAGAAAAAGACACTTATGTGCAGTTCGGGACATTTATTAAAGGAAACGTTTCTCCACGAGTGGCTTCTTCAGTAATAATACAGAGATAACTAAGAAACGAGTACAGAATATCCTCACTTAGCGATGTTTGTACTCGTTTACCAACGACTCGGACTTACGATGGGCTCTTTGGCCAGTATTCATACCTAAATAATATATGTTAGAGCTGATTTCCTTTATTCTGTTTATTACAATATACAGTACACTACTGTATAAACATTTAAAAATTTACCAGAAATGTTATAAATGGTGCAAAGGTGACATTAAAACATTATCAAAGATGGTTGACACAAACTCACTACCATTATAGTATGTTCCTTGCTTACTGATGAATTTGTTGACCGACGAGGTCTTAGGAACGGAACTCCATCATTAACCCTTTGACTGTCACGGCCGTATATATACGTCTTACAAGGTGCCGTGTTTGACGTATATATACAGTGGACCCCCGGTTAACGAACTTTTTTCATTCCAGTAGTATGTTCAGGTGCCAGTACTGACCGAATTTTTTCCCATAAGGAATATTGTGAAGTAGATTAGTCCATTTCAGACCCCCAAACATACACGTACAAATGCACTTACATAAATACACTTACATAATTGGTCGCATTTGGAGGTGATCGTTAAGCGGGGGTCCACTGTACTCATAAATTCTAGCGGCTTCAAATCAAGCAGGAGAAAGCTGGTAGGCCCACATGTGAGAGAATTGGTCTGTGTGGTCAGTGTGCACCATATAAAAAAATCCTGGAGCACGCAGTGCATAATGAGAAAAAAAAAACTCCGACCATTTTTTTAATTAAAATGCCGACTTTGTGGTCTATTTTCGTATAGTATTTATGGTTGTATTCTCGTTTTCTTGGTCTCATTTGATAGAATGGAAAACATATTATAGAAATAGAGGTGATTTTGATTGATTTTACTATAAAAAGAACCTAGAAATGGAGCTCAAAGTAGGGGAAATGTTTGATTTTTGCCAGTGTTCAAAAGTAAACAAATGATGCCATTGTCCAATATATGTCCAACTAGCCATTCTAATATGCAGTCATGAATGGGTTGATGTTATTTATACAATTATTACAGTATTGCAGTAGCCTGCATAATAGTAAGTCTTCTATTTTTTGTTTGAATAAAAATTCAAAATAGAAAGCAAGAGTAATATCACAGGGACCTGGAGACATGACTGATGAACAAAGAAAATGTTATTTTAGAGCCAGGAATGTCTGCATTGTTCATTCTGGACCTTATTTTGAAATTGTCATATTTTTCAGTTTTCGTGAAATTGCAAATTTCTGACCACATTATTAGGTAGTTGAAATCGGTAAATGGGCAGTTTCTTGTACTCAATCGATAGAAAAAATGGAGTTCTAAAGAAATAGCTATGAGTTTGGGCGACTGGAACAATGGAATTAGCCGAAAATAGGGCTCAAAGTGGGCGAAATCGCCGATTTGTAAACAGCTCCGAAATCGCTAACTTCGCGAGAGCATAATTCCGTCAGTTTTTGGTGCCATTACAATCAGGAAAAGATTCTCTATCATTTCATAAGAAAAAATAATTTTTTTTTTTAAATTTTGCGACACCAGGAGACACCTCAGGATTCGGGGTTGCGACAGTCAAAGTGTTAAGTGAGGAGAGTCTGTAGTAGTGGTGGTAGTAGTAGTAGTGGTGGTAGTAGTAGTGGTGGTAGTAGTAGTAGTGGTGGTAGTAGTAGTAGTGGTGGTAGTAGTAGTGGTAGTAGTAGTAGTGGTGGTAGTAGTAGTAGTGGTAGTAGTAGTAGTGGTGGTAGTAGTAGTAGTGGTGGTGGTAGTAGTAGTGGTAGTAGTAGTAGTGGTGGTAGTAGTAGTAGTGGTGGTAGTAGTAGTGGTAGTAGTAGTAGTAGTGGTGGTAGTAGTAGTGGTGGTGGTGGTAGTAGTAGTAGTGGTGGTAGTAGTAGTAGTAGTGGTGGTAGTAGTAGTAGTAGTGGTGGTAGTAGTAGTAGTAGTGGTGGTAGTAGTAGTAGTGGTGGTAGTAGTAGTAGTAGTGGTAGTAGTAGTAGTGGTGGTAGTAGTAGTAGTGGTAGTAGTAGTAGTGGTAGTAGTAGTAGTAGTGGTGGTAGTAGTGGTAGTAGTAGTAGTGGTAGTAGTGGTAGTAGTAGTAGTAGTGGTGGTAGTAGTAGTAGTAGTGGTGGTAGTAGTAGTGGTAGTAGTAGTAGTGGTGGTAGTAGTAGTAGTGGTAGTAGTAGTAGTGGTAGTAGTAGTAGTAGTGGTAGTAGTAGTAGTGGTGGTAGTAGTAGTAGTGGTAGTAGTAGTAGTGGTAGTAGTAGTAGTAGTGGTGGTAGTAGTGGTAGTAGTAGTAGTGGTAGTAGTGGTAGTAGTAGTAGTAGTGGTGGTAGTAGTAGTAGTAGTAGTGGTGGTAGTAGTAGTGGTAGTAGTAGTAGTGGTGGTAGTAGTAGTAGTGGTAGTAGTAGTAGTGGTAGTAGTAGTAGTAGTGGTAGTAGTAGTAGTAGTAGTAGTAGTAGTAGATGATGATGTGCAGAGATGGATTGGGTTGGAGAAGGACCTGTCAACATTATGTTACGGCGGTCTCCAAAATGGGCAATATCCTGTTGATTAACAATTTGGAGATGCACTTTTACCATCTTAAATCATCTCCCTTAATTACTAGTCTAGCCCCACTATGTTAACCCTTTCAGGGTCCGTGCTGTAGATCCACGGCTTTACGTTGAGTGTCCAAACCGTAGATCTACGCCATGAGCTCAGCCCACTCTGATAAGCTGTGAGCGATAAATTTGGGCCTAGATATGAGAAAATACATCTATGTGGTATGTGCGCACCACATAAAACAAATCCTGCAGCACACTGTGTATAATGAGAGAAAAAAACTGAGATCATAATATTTTATTAAACAGCGAATTTGCAGTATTTTTTTGTATGTTGTTTATAGTTGTATTTGCGATTTCTTGGTCTCATTTGATAGAATGGAAGATATATTACAAAAATAGAGATGATTTTGGTTGGTTTTAGTACTGAAAATGGCTTGAAACTGAGCTCTAAGTAGCGGAAATGTTAAATTTTTGTTGATGTTCAAGAGTAAACAAACGACCTCGCACGTCTAATACACACCAGCTGGTGGGTCTGATATATGTTCACAAATGTGCTATTATTATTTATACAGTTATTACAGTATTGCATTACAGTAAATCTTCTATTTTTTGGTTTGAATAAAAATTCGTTATGTGAATAAAAAATCAATATGGAATTCATTTGTAAAGCCTGAAAATGTAAACAATAAACAGAGGAAATGTTAGTTTAGTGCCAGGAATACCTACATTGTTTATTCTGGACACTGTTCTGAAATTGGAATATTTTGAACTTTGCACTAAATTGGCCAAATTACCAATTTCCGATCACTTTATTTTGTAGTTGAAACAGTTGACTGGGCAATTTCTTGTGCTTAATCGATAGAATAGAAGTAATACTAGTGAAATAGCTAAGAATTTTTTCGACTGGAATAATGTAATTGGCCTAATGTAATTGGAATAATGTAATTGGTCAAAGTTGGCAAAATCACCGATGTGTAAATATCGCTGACACATCAAAATTCACGAGAGCATAATTTTGTAAATTTTTCATCAAATTTCGTACTTTTTGTTTTATTACATTCAGAAAAAGATTCACTACCATTTCATAAGAAAAAATAACAAAATTATTTTTTGAAAATTCTTTGACCCTGGTGCACACTTTGAAATTTGGCCTCTGGACCCTGAAAGGGTTAAACACACGTTTTTTTTATCATCATTGCTGCAGGCATTTTTGTGTTCCCTAATCCTAACATCCAGAGATCTGGCCATTTGCCCCATTTTTGATGGATACTTATAGACTACTTAAATCTAGATAGGTGAAGAGTAGTTGAATACAATATTCAATATTTTACTCTGTTATTAATTTGAGGTAGTACAATTAGCCCTTTCAGGGTTTTTAATGTACACTAGTAGTACAGCTTACGCACCAGGGTTATTGACGTACTAGAACGCCTAAATTCTAGTGCCTTCAGATCCAGTGAGAGAAAGCTGGTAGGCCTATCTATGAAAGAATGGGTCTATGTGGTCAGTGTGCGCAGTATAAAAAAAAAATCCTTCAGCACACAGTGCATAATAAGAAAATAAAAAACTTTGACCGTGTTTTTGGATTAAAACAGCAACTTTGCACTGTACTTTCGTATGGTATTTATTGTTGTATTCTAGTTTTCCTGGTCTCATTTTATAGAATGGAAGACATATTACAGAAATTGAGATGATTTTGATTGGTTTCCTAATGAAAAGTACCTTGAAATTGAGCTCAAAGTAGCAGAAATGTTCGATTTTTACCAAAGTTCAAAAGTAAATAAATCATGCCAAGCGTCCAATACATATCAACTGGTGAGTCTAATATTCTTTCACAAGTGCGCTGATATTATTTATACCATTTCTACACTAATGCAGCAGTCTGTATAACAGTAAATCTTCTATTTTTTGTGACAAAAATTCAAAGTGGAAAGCAGAAGAGATGTAAGAGAGGCATGGGGATGTGACTGACCAACAGAGGAAATGTTATTTTAGTGCCAGGAATGTCTTGTTTATTCTGGACTCTTTGGAAATTGGCATCTTCTGAAATTTGTGTGAGATTGGCAAAATTGCCAATTTCTGACCACACTATTGGATAGTTGAAATCAGTAAATGGGTGGTTTCCTGTACTCATTCGATAGAAAAAAATGGAGTTCTAGCAAAATAGATATGATTTTTATCAACTAGTTCACTGAAATTGGCCGAAAATAGGGCTCAAAGTGGGTGAAATCGCCGATGCGTAAACATCGTCGAGACTGCTAACTTTGCGAGAGCATAATTCCATAAGTTTTCCATCAGATTTCATACTTTTGGTGTCATTATGATCGGGAAAAGATTCTCTATCATTTCATAAGAATTTTTTTTTTTTTTCCAAAACATTTTTGACCCTGAGAACGAGTTTAGGAGAGGGCCTCTCAACCCTGAAAGGGTTAATGATGCAAACATACATTTTAAAGTTTGTAATAATGGCTTAATAGTTAAGGGATAATAAAATATTTGGGAGAGTTGCTTTAAATTTGGTTAGAATTTAGCGTAGTGTGAGACGGACACGAGGGATGTCAAAAAGTATTTTGTGCTTCATGTTATGCCTGTGTTCTGTTGAGCTGTCTAGGAGAAGTTTGAGTGGAGGGTTGATATTGGTGAGTATTGGAGGTCACACTATTTGTGTATACATACTGGTGTCAGAGTGTCCTCTGACCCCGTAATAATCTAGTTTTAGGTGCAAGATATTTTGGTCTGCTGTATCAAATGCTGTCTGTAGGTCTATGAAGAGCCCCAGAGGATATTTATTTTCTTCAAGTGCTGTATATAGTAATTCGAGCATCTGAATAATTGCATCATTCGTGCTTTTTATCAGCCTAAACCCAAACTGGCAGGGGTTCAGTATGTTATGGGATACGAGGTAGGAGTAGATTTGTTTATGTATTTTTTTTCGAAGATTTTGGAGAGCAAAGGCAAGTTAGATATTGGTCTGTAGTTATTTAGTTCTGTAGGATCGCCTCCTTTGTGGATCAGGGTGACTCTTGCTGTCTTGAGTATGGTTGGGAATTTTATACATGATTGGTGGCAAGTTATTTAGGTCTCCTGCCTTGTTTTTTAATGATTTAATTATTAGTCACTCCTAAGTCTTGTAGTAGTTATAAGGTAGTCAGTCATCAGTCTTGTGGTAGATATAAGGTAGTCGGTGCTCAATCTTGTAGCTAATAACTACATCCACACATACAGGCTCCTCTACACAGTTCACTGGGCGGCGGTGCGGGCGGGGGCGGCGGTGGGTCCAGCGATGGATTGCGTCGACCTATGACCAGCATGAGGGGTACAGGCTACACCTCTCATGGTAGCGTGTTTGATCCATTGCATCAGGCTAACAAGGGACCAGCACCAGCACTCATCTCCAAGACTGAGGAGAGGTCAGTTACTACAGTCTGTCTTGTAAGACAGTAGTCAGTTACTACAGTCTGTCTTGTAAGACAGTAGTCAGTTACTACAGTCTTACAGTCTGATTCATAAGGCAGGTAATTTACAGCAATCATATTACAGTATTATTATTATTGTTATTATTATTTTTTATTATTGTTATTAAGTACGTACATATTATTGTTATTAAGTATATTATTGGCATTATTATTTTTTTTGATATTGGTATTATTTTTAGTTTTAATATTGTATGTACGTATTATTATTGGTATTATTATTTCATGTATTAGTAGTAGTAATATAATTGCTGATATTTTTCTTCTTATTTGTCAATAAAATAATTATTGTTGTTATTGTTCAGTGCTGAGGAGAAGATCAAGGCTCTGGAACGGCGCGTGATGACACTGATCGAGGAGTCTTGTACAGCAGCAGCGAAGGGTGAGGTGCGTCTGGCACTGGAGCGTGCCAAGGAAGCCTCCAGCAAAGAACGATCCTTGATACGACAGAGGGAACAAGCTGGTCTGTCTGATGGTCATAACCTTGACCTGACTTTCTCTGTACGTTGTGAGCATGTTATGTACCTGTTGTGTACTTGATGTGTACGTGTTATGTTGTGTATACCAGGAATGATTGTTGATATGACAGAGGGAACAAACTGGTCTCTCTGACAACATAAACTTGACTTGACCTTCTTTGTATGTTGTGTTTGTGTCGTTCTTGTGAGTTTACAGCTCTCTGGTGAACATGGTGGTATTTTGTTCCATCTTCTCTAAATGTCTGAACCATCTCAACAACCCCTCCTCAGCCCTGTGGATAATACTTTTAGTAATGCATCACCTCCTTCTTATCTCCAAGTTATGGATTCTCTGCATTATATTCACACCACACATTGCCCTCAGACATGACATCTCTACTGCCTCCAGCCTTCTCCTATTTGCAACATTCACCACCCATGCTTCACACCCATATAAGGGTGTTGGTACCACTATACACTCATACATTCCCCTCTTTGCCTCCATAGATAATGTTTTTTGTCTCCACAGACTCTTCAGTACACCGCACACCTTTTTCACCTCATCAATTCTATTATTCACCTGGTCTTTCATAGACCCATCTGACAAGTCTACTCCCATATATCTGAACATATTCACTTCCTCCATACTCCCTCCCTGTCTTTCAATTGCCTTCCTTTACATACCCTTCCAAACTCGTCAACTAACTTTTGCAACCTCCCTTCAGAATCTCCCAGAAATCACAGTGTCATCAGTAAAAACAACTGTCACAATTCTCACTTTGTGTTATATTTCATATATTTGAATCCCACCCCTCTCCCCAACACCCAAGCACTCACTTCTCTTACAAGCCCATCTATAAATATGTTAAACAACCATGGTGACATTACACATTCCTGTCTAAGACCTCTTTTTACCGGGAAGTAGTCTCCCTCTCTCCTACACATCCTAACCTCTCATACCATAGTGTTCAATTGTGTGACCTCTGATACCATAGTGTTCAATTGTGTGACCTCTGATACCATAGTGTTCAATTGTGTGACCTCTGATACCATAGTGTTCAATTGTGTGACCTCTGATACCATAGTGTTCAATTGTGTGACCTCTGATACCATAGTGTTAAATTTTATGACCTCTGATACCATAGTGTTCAATTGTGTGACCTCTGATACCATAGTGTTCAATTTTATGACCTCTGATACCAATTTTAAGCTGACCTGCCACAACGAAAGTTTTGCATAGGTCTATAAAGAGGCCTTGCCGATAATTTTGGGAGTGTATAAAGCATAGCATTTGTATATTGCATCGTTGGTACCTTTGTTCAGTGAGTGATCTGGCGGGTGTTGCATGTGTTCAAGGTGGTGATAGTTATTATAGTCCCGGGATGATTTTTTACGATTTTTTTTTTTACAGAAATTTTTACAAAAGCATTTACAAAGATTTTTACATAAATTTGTATGCAAATTTTTAGGCAGTTTTTTTATGAACAAATTTACGATATTTTTAGTAAAGGTTTTTAACATAAATTTTTACGCAAACTTTTACAAAAAATTTACGAAAAATTTTCACAAAAAATTTGCGCAGATGTTTTGCGAAAAAAATACAAAAATTTTGAACAAGAATGGTGAGTTATAGACCTACAGTTGTTTACACCTGTTAGGCCTACAGTTATTTACATGTTAGGCCTACAGTTCTTTACACCTGTTAGGCCTGCAGTTATTTACATGTTAAGCCTACAGTTGTTTACACCTGTTAGGCCTACAGTTATTTACATGTTAGGCCTACAGTTGTTTACACCTGTTAGGCCTACACCTCTGTGTATTGAAGTGATGCCAGTACTGACACTCTTGTTCAACATTATTCACCACTAACACTTGTTCACAGGTGTTGTTCAACCTTATTCACCACTAACAACACGTGTTCACAGATGTTCAACCAATGCCCCACTAACAACACTGGTGTTCACAGATGTTCAACCAATGCCCCACTAACAACACTGGTGTTCACAGATGTTCAACCAATGCCCCACTAACAACACTGGTGTTCACAGATGTTCAACCAATGCCCCACTAACAACACTGGTGTTCACAGATGTTCAACCAATGCCCCACAAACAACACTGGTGTTCACAGATGTTCAACCAATGCCCCACTAACAACACTGGTGTTCACAGATGTTCAACCAATGCCCCACTAACAACACTGGTGTTCACAGATGTTCAACCAATGCCCCACTAACAACACTGGTGTTCACAGATGTTCAACCAATGCCCCACTAACAACACTGGTGTTCACAGATGTTCAACCAATGCCCCACTAACAACACTGGTGTTCACAGATGTTCAACCAATGCCCCACTAACAACACTGGTGTTCACAGGTGTTGTTCAACCTGGCCAACCAGTACGCAGCAAATGACATGTTCACCGAGGCGTTGAACACCTACCAGGTGATCACCAAGGACCGCATGTTCAACAACTCTGGCAGACTGAGAGTGAACATGGGGAACATTTATTACAAGATGAACCAATATAACAAGGCTGTTAAGTTCTACCGTATGGCACTGGACCAGGTACCCAATACCCACAAGAGTATGAGGTAGGTACCCAATACCCACAAGAGTATGAGGTAGGTACCCAATACCCACAAGAGTATGAGGTAGGTACCCAATACCCACAAGAGTATGAGGTAGGTACCCAATACCCACAAGAGTATGAGGTAGGTACCCAATACCCACAAGAGTATGAGGTAGGTACCCAATACCCACAAGAGTATGAGGTAGGTACCCAATACCCACAAGAGTATGAGGTAGGTACCCAATACCCACAAGAGTATGAGGTAGGTACCCAATACCCACAAGAGTATGAGGTAGGTACCCAATACCCACAAGAGTATGAGGTAGGTACCCAATACCCACAAGAGTATGAGGTAGGTACCCAATACCCACAAGAGTATGAGGTAGGTACCCAATACCCACAAGAGTATGAGGTAGGTACCCAATACACACAAGAGTATGAGGAATACCCACAAGAGTATGAGGTAGGTACCCAATACCCACAAGAGTATGAGGTAGGTACCCAATACCCACAAGAGTATGAGGTAGGTACCCAATACCCACAAGAGTATGAGGTAGGTACCCAATACCCACAAGAGTATGAGGTAGGTACCCAATACCCACAAAAGTATGAAGGTACCCAATACCCACAAGAGTATGAGGTAGGTACCCAATACCCACAAGAGTATGAGGTAGGTACCCAATACCCACAAGAGTATGAGGTAGGTACCCAATACCCACAAGAGTATGAGGTAGGTACCCAACACCCACAAGAGTATGAGGTAGGTACCCAATACCCACAAGAGTATGAGGTAGGTACCCACAAGAGTATGAGGTAGGTACCCAATACCCACAAGAGTATGAGGTAGGTACCCAACACCCACAAGAGTATGAGGTAGGTACCCAATACCCACAAGAGTATGAGGTAGGTACCCAATACCCACAAGAGTATGAGGCAGGTACCCAATACCCACAAGAGTATGAGGTAGGTACCCAATACCCACAAGAGTATGAGGTAGGTACCCAATACCCACAAGAGTATGATGTAGGTACCCAATACCCATAAGAGAATGAGGTAGGTACCCAATACCCACAAGAGTATGAGGTAGGTACCCAATACCCACAAGAGTATAAGGTAGGTACCCAATACCCACAAGAGTATGAGGTAGGTACCCAATACCCACAAGAGTATGAGGTAGGTACCCAACACCCACAAGAGTATGAGGTAGGTACCCAATACCCACAAGAGTATGAGGTAGGTACCCAATACCCACAAGAGTATGAGGTAGGTACCCACAAGAGTATGAGGTAGGTACCCAATACCCACAAGAGTATGAGGTAGGTACCCAATACCCACAAGAGTATGAGGTAGGTACCCAATACCCACAAGAGTATGAGGTAGGTACCCAATACCCACAAGAGTATGAGGTAGGTACCCAATACCCACAAGAGTATGAGGTAGGTACCCAACACCCACAAGAGTATGAGGTAGGTACCCAATACCCACAAGAGTATGAGGTAGGTACCCAATACCCACAAGAGTATGAGGTACCCAATACCCACAAGAGTATGAGGTATAGGTACCCAATACCCACAAGAGTATGAGGTAGGTACCCAATACCCACAAGAGTATGAGGTAGGTACCCAATACCCACAAGAGTATGAGGTAGGTACCCAATACCCACAAGAGTATGAGGTAGGTACCCAATACCCACAAGAGTATGAGGTAGGTACCCAATACCCACAAGAGTATGAGGTAGGTACCCAATACCCACAAGAGTATGAGGTAGGTACCCAATACCCACAAGAGTATGAGGTAGGTACCCAATACCCACAAGAGTATGAGGTAGGTACCCAATACCCACAAGAGTATGAGGTAGGTACCCAATACCCACAAGAGTATGAGGTAGGTACCCAATACCCACAAGAGTATGAGGTAGGTACCCAATACCCACAAGAGTATGAGGTAGGTACCCAATACCCACAAGAGTATGAGGTAGGTACCCAATACCCACAAGAGTATGAGGTAGGTACCCAATACCCACAAGAGTATGAGGTAGGTACCCAATACCCACAAGAGTATGAGGTAGGTACCCAACCCAATACCCACAAGAGTATGAGGTAGGTACCCAATACCCACAAGAGTATGAGGTAGGTACCCAACCCAATACCCACAAGAGTATGAGGTAGGTACCCAATACCCTCAAGAGTATGAGGTAGGTACCCAATACCCACAAGAGTATGAGGTAGGTACCCAATTCCCACAAGAGTATGAGGTAGGTACTCAATACACCCACAAGAGTATGAGGTAGGTACCCAATACCCACAAGAGTATGAGGTAGGTACCCAATACCCACAAGAGTATGAGGTAGGTACCCACAAGAGTATGAGGTAGGTACCCAATACCCACAAGAGTATGAGGTAGGTACCCAACACCCACAAGAGTATGAGGTAGGTACCCAATACCCACAAGAGTATGAGGTAGGTACCCCAATACCCACAAGAGTATGAGGTAGGTACCCAATACCCACAAGAGTATGAGGTAGGTACCCAATACCCACAAGAGTATGAGGTAGGTACAAGAGTATGAGGTAGGTACCCAATACCCACAAGAGTATGAGGTAGGTACCCAATACCCACAAGAGTATGAGGTAGGTACCCACAAGAGTATGAGGTATACCCACAAGAGTATGAGGTAGGTACCCAATACCCACAAGAGTATGATAGGTACCCAATACCCACAAGAGTATAGGTACCCAATACCCACAAGAGTATGAGGTAGGTACCCAATACCCACAAGAGTATGAGGTAGGTACCCAATACCCACAAGAGTATGAGGTAGGTACCCAATACCCACAAGAGTATGAAGGTACCCACAAGAGTATGAGGTAGGTACCCAATACCCACAAGAGTATGAGGTAGGTACCCACAAGAGTATGAGGTAGGTACCCAATACCCACAAGAGTATGAGGTAGGTACCCACAAGAGTAAGGTACCCACAAGAGTATGAGGTAGGTACCCAATACCCACAAGAGTATGAGGTAGGTACCCAATACCCACAAGAGTATGAGGTAGGTACCCAATACCCACAAGAGTATGAGGTAGGTACCCAATACCCACAAGAGTATGAGGTAGGTACCCACCCAATACCCACAAGAGTATGAGGTAGGTACCCAATACCCACAAGAGTATGAGGTAGGTACCCAATACCCACAAGAGTATGAGGTAGGTACCCACAAGAGTATGAGGTAGGTACCCACAAGAGTATGAGGTAGGTACCCAATACCCACAAGAGTATGAGGTAGGTACCCAATACCCACAAGAGTATGAGGCAGGTACCCAATACCCACAAGAGTATGAGGTAGGTACCCAATACCCACAAGAGTATGAGGTAGGTACCCAAAACCCACAAGAGTATGAGGTAGGTACCCAATACCCACAAGAGTATGAGGTAGGTACCCCCAAGAGTATGAGGTAGGTACCCAATACCCACAAGAGTATGAGGTAGGTACCCAACACCCACAAGAGTATGAGGTCCCAACACCCACAAGAGTATGAGGTAGGTACCAAATACCCACAAGAGTATGAGGTAGGTACCCAATACCCACAAGAGTATGAGGTAGGTACCCAATACCCACAAGAGTATGAGGTAGGTACCCAATACCCACAAGAGTATGAGGTAGGTACCCAATACCCACAAGAGTATGAGGTAGGTACCCAATACCCACAAGAGTATGAGGTACCCACAAGAGTATGAGGCAGGTACCCAATACCCACAAGAGTATAAGGTAGGTATCCAATACCCACAAGAGTATGATGTAGGTACCCAATACCCATAAGAGAATGAGGTAGGTACCCAATACCCACAAGAGTATGAGGTAGGTACCCAATACCCACAAGAGTATGAGGTAGGTACCCAATACCCACAAGAGTATGAGGTAGGTACCCAATACCCACAAGAGTATGAGGTAGGTACCCAATACCCACAAGAGTATGAGGTAGGTACTCAATACCCACAAGAGTATGAGGTAGGTACCCAATACCCACAAGAGTATGAGGTAGGTACCCAATACCCACAAGAGAATGAGGTTGGTACCCAATACCCACAAGAGTATGAGGTAGGTACCCAATACCCAAAAGAGTATGAGGCAGGTACCCAGTACCCACAAGAGTATGAGGTAGGTACCCAATACCCACAAGAGTATGAGGCAGGTACCCAATACCCACAAGAGTATGAGGTAGGTACCCAATACCCACAAGAGTATGAGGCAGGTACCCAATACCCACAAGAGTATGAGGTAGGTACCCAATACCCACCAGGTACCCACAAGAGTATGAGGTAGGTACCCAATACCCACAAGAGTATGAGGTAGGTACCCAGTACCCACAAGAGTATGAGGTAGGTACCCAATACCCACAAGAGTATGAGGTAGGTACCCAATACCCACAAGAGTATGAGGTAGGTACCCAGTACCAACAAGAGTATGAGATAGGTACTCAATACCCACAAGAGTATAAGGTAGGTACCCAATACCCACAAGAGTATGAGGTAGGTACTCAATACCCACAAGAGTATGAGGTAGGTACCCAATACCAACAAGAGTATGAGATAGGTACTCAATACCCACAAGAGTATGAGGTAGGTACCCAATACCCACAAGAGTATGAGGTAGGTACCCAATACCCACAAGAACAAGAGTATGAGGTAGGTACCCAGTACCCACAAGAGTATGAGGTAGATACCCAATACCCACAAGAGTATGAGGTAGGTACTCAATACCCACAAGAGTATGAGGTAGGTACCCAATACCCACAAGAACAAGAGTATGAGGTAGGTACCCAATACCCACAAGAGTATGAGGTAGATACCCAATACCCACAAGAGTATGAGATAGGTACTCAATACCCACAAGAGTATGAGGTAGGTACCCAATACCCACAAGAACAAGAGTATGAGGTAGGTACCCAATACCCACAAGAGTATGAGGTAGATATCCAATACCCACAAGAGTATGAGGTAGGTACTCAATACCCACAAGAGTATGAGGTAGGTACCCAATACCCACAAGAACAAGAGTATGAGGTAGGTACCCAATACCCACAAGAGTATGAGGTAGATACCCAATACCCACAAGAGTATGAGATAGGTACTCAATACCCACAAGAGTATGAGGTAGGTACCCAATACCCACAAGAACAAGAGTATGAGGTAGGTACCCAATACCCACAAGAGTATGAGGTAGATACCCAATACCCACAAGAGTATGAGATAGGTACTCAATACCCACAAGAGTATGAGGTAGGTACCCAATACCCACAAGAACAAGAGTATGAGGTAGGTACCCAATACCCACAAGAGTATGAGGTAGATACCCAATACCCACAAGAGTATGAGGTAGGTACTCAATACCCACAAGAGTATGAGGTAGGTACCCAACACCCACAAGAGTATGAGGTAGGTACCCAACACCCACAAGAGTATGAGGTAGGTACTCAACACCCATAAGAGTATGAGGTAGGTACCCAATACCCACAAGAGTATGAGGTAGGTAGCCAGTACCCAAAAGAGTATGAGGTAGGTACCCAATACCCACAAGAGTATGAGGTAGGTACTCAATACCCACAAGAGTATGAGGTAGGTACTCAATACCCACAAGAGTATGAGGTAGGTACTCAATACCCACAAGAGTATGAGGCAGGTACCCAATACCCACAAGAGTATGAGGTAGGTAGCCAGTACCCACAAGAGTATGAGGTAGGTACCCACTACCCACAAGAATATGAGGCAGGTACCCAATACCCACATGAGTATGAGGTAGGTACCCAATACCCACAAGAGTATGAGGTAGGTACCCAATACCCACAAGAGTATGAGGTAGGTACCCAATACCCACAAAAGTATGAGGTAGGTACCCAATACCCACAAAAGTATGAGGTAGGTACCCAATACCCACAAAAGTATGAGGTAGGTACCCAGTACCATGTAGAACATGACCAAAAGTACAAAATTTGATGGAAAATTTACAGAATTATGCTCACGCGAACTTAGCGGTCCGACGATATTTATGCATTGGCGATTTTGCTCACTGTGCCCCCTATTTCCGGCCAATTCCAGTGTTCCAGTCAACTATCATCATAGCTATTTTGCTAGAACTCCATTTGTTCTATCGATTGAGTAGAAGAAAAATCCCATTTACCGATTTCAATTACCCAATAAAGTGGTCAGAAATTGGCAATTTGGCCAATTCGGCAAGTTTCACACAAATTTCTAAAGATGCCAATTTCAAAATAGGGTCCAGAATAAACAATGCAGACATTCCTGGCACTAAAATAAAATTTTCTCTGTTCATCAGTCACATCTCCAGGTCCCTCTTATATTACTCTTGCTTTCCATTTTGAATTTTTATTTTCACAAAAAAATAGAAGATTTATTGTTACGCAGACTACTGCTTTATTGTAAAAATGGTATAAATAATATCAACGCACTAGTGAAAGAATATTAGACACGCTCTGGTGGCCTGGTGGTTAACGCTCTGGCTTCACACGGTGAGGGCCTGGGTTCGATTCCCAGCCAGAGTAGAAACATTGGACGTATTTCTTTCCACCTGTTGTCTATGTTCCCCATCAGTAAAATGGGTACCTGGGTGTTAGTCGACTGGTGTGGGTCGCATCCTGGGACACTGACCTAAGGAGGCCTGGTCACAGACCGGGCCGCGGGGGCGTTGACCCCCGGAACTCTCTCCAGATAAACTCCAGATAAACAAACGCCAGTTGACGTGTATTGGACGTGTGGCGTAATTTGTGTACTCTTGAATATCGGCAAAAATCGAACATTTTCACTAATTTGAGCTCAATTTCAAGGTTCTGCTTTTCAATATGAAACTAATCAAAATCATCCCTATTTCTGTAATATATCTTCCATTCCATCAAATGAGGCCAAGAAAACGAGATTACAACCATAAATACCATACGAAAATACACTGCAAAGTCGCTGTTTTAAACCAAAAACACAGTCAGAGTTTTTTCCTCATACACTGGGTGCTTCAGGTTTTTTTTATACTGCACACACACTGACCATGCAGACCCATTCTTTCATATGTAGGCCTACCAGCTTTTTTCCACCAGATTAAAAGCCGCTAGAATTTTGGCGTATAAGTATGTGACCAACCCTGACTGTTAAGACGTACGTGTACGTGACCGACCCTCAAAGGGTTAGTACAACGATTGCATTGTGGAAACTTGCTGAATCAATGTTGCATCTGCAGTGCCAGACTTCTGGCAGATATTAACCTTGCAGATGCTACCAGCTGTGTTAGATGTGTGTGGATGCTACCAGCTGTGTTAGATGTGTGTGGATGCTACCAGCTGTGTTAGATGTGTGTGGATGCTACCAGCTGTGTTAGAAGTGTGAGGATGCTACCAGCTGTGTTAGAAGTGTGTGGATGCTACCAGCTGTGTTAGATGTGTGTGGATGCTACCAGCTGTGTTAGAAGTGTGAGGATGCTACCAGCTGTGTTAGAAGTGTGAGGATGCTACCAGCTGTGTTAGAAGTGTGAGGATGCTACCAGCTGTGTTAGAAGTGTGAGGATGCTACCAGCTGTGTTAGAAGTGTGAGGATGCTACCAGCTGTGTTAGAAGTGTGAGGATGCTACCAGCTGTGTTAGAAGTGTGAGGATCCTACCAGCTGTGTTAGAAGTGTGAGGATGCTACCAGCTGTGTTAGAAGCATGAGGACCCTACCAGCTGTGTTAGATGTGTGTGGATGCTACCAGCTGTGTTAGATGTGTGTGGATGCTACCAGCTGTGTTAGATGTGTGTGGATGCTACCAGCTGTGTTAGAAGTGTGAGGATGCTACCAGCTGTGTTAGAAGTGTGAGGATGCTACCAGCTGTGTTAGAAGTGTGAGGATGCTACCAGCTGTGTTAGAAGTGTGAGGATGCTACCAGCTGTGTTAGAAGTGTGAGGATGCTACCAGCTGTGTTAGAAGTGTGAGGATGCTACCAGCTGTGTTAGAAGTGTGAGGATCCTACCAGCTGTGTTAGAAGTGTGAGGATGCTACCAGCTGTGTTAGAAGCATGAGGACCCTACCAGCTGTGTTAGAAGTGTGAGGATGCTACCAGCTGTGTTAGAAGTGTGAGGATGCCACCAGCTGTGTTAGAAGTGTGAGGATCCTACCAGCTGTGTTAGAAGTGTGAGGATGCTACCAGCTGTGTTTGAAGTGTGAGGATGCTACCAGCTGTGTTAGAAGTGTGAGGATGCTACCAGCTGTGGTAGAAGTGTGAGGATGCTACCAGCTGTGTTAGAAGTGTGAGGATGCTACCAGCTGTGTTAGAAGTGTGAGGATGCTACCAGCTGTTCTTGAAGTGTGAGGATGCTACCAGCTGTGTTAGAAGTGTGAGGATGCTACCAGCTGTTCTTGAAGTGTGAGGATGCTACCAGCTGTGTTAGAAGTGTGAGGATGCTACCAGCTGTGTTAGAAGTGTGAGGATGCTACCAGCTGTTCTTGAAGTGTGAGGATGCTACCAGCTGTGTTAGAAGTGTGAGGATGCTACCAGCTGTGTTAGAAGTGTGAGGATGCTACCAGCTGTGTTAGAAGTGTGAGGATGCTACCAGCTGTGTTAGAAGTGTGAGGATCCTACCAGCTGTGTTAGAAGCATGAGGACCCTACCAGCTGTGTTAGAAGTGTGAGGATGCTACCAGCTGTGTTAGAAGTGTGAGGATGCTACCAACTGTGTTAGAAGTGTGAGGATGCTACCAGCTGTTCTTGAAGTGTGAGGATGCTACCAGCTGTGTTAGAAGTGTGAGGATGGTACCAGCTGTGTTAGAAGTGTGAGGATGGTACCAGCTGTGTTAGAAGTGTGAGGATCCTACCAGCTGTGTTAGAAGTGTGAGGATCCTACCAGCTGTGTTAGAAGTGTGAGGATGCTACCAGCTGTGTTAGAAGTGTGAGGATGCTACCAGCTGTGTTAGAAGTGTGAGGATGCTACCAGCTGTGTTAGAAGTGTGAGGATGGTACCAGCTGTGTTAGAAGTGTGAGGATGCTACCAGCTGTTCTTGAAGTGTGAGGAATAAAGTACGAAAATACAGTGGACCCCCGCTTAACGATCACCTCCAAATGCGACCAATTATGTAAGTGTATTTATGTAAGTGCGTTTGTACGTGTATGTTTGGGGGTCTGAAATGGACTAATCTACTTCACAATATTCCTTATGGGAATAAATTCGGTCAGTACTGGCACCTGAACATACTTCTTTAATGAAAAAAGTTCGTTAACCGGGGGTCCACTGTAAGTGTTAAAGCAGACTGGTGAAAGTTGTGGCTCACAACTTTCACCAGTCTGCTTTAACACTTAGACAATGTGAATGGCCTCTTAGAAGATAAGGATGAAGACAGGAGTCCTGAAGGAATGTTTGGAGAGCTCACTGTAGAGATACAAGGAAGGAAGATAACAGAGTAAGATGAAGATACGGGCCAGGTCTCTAGGCTGCACTACCAGGCCTATCCTGGTAGGGCAGAGAGAGAGAGAGACTGAGAGACTGAGACCTTCTTGCTTGTATGCTGTCTGCTATGATAACAAGAGGGATGCAGCACGTCGCACAGTGAACAGAAGGTAGGCCTATGGTCACACAGGTCTACAGTGACAGCTCCTCTAGCGGTAGTCGTTGGAAATGGGTACAGTGGGGAGGGATGTCCTGTTGTGCATTGCCACAGCTATGTAAACTCTGCCATATTATTGGTAAAGTTGCAGACTTTTTCACTTAAGAGAAGCCTGACAAATCTAGAAACATTGCTGTGATACATGGCCTAGAGCAGCTGGTGATGCTTATCGTCACCTGCAAGTGACACAGCCTAGAACAGCTGGTGATGCTTATCGTCACTTGTAAGTGACAGCGTAGAACAGCTGGTGATGCTTACCATCACCTGTTTAAGTGATGTTGGGCGAGAGGAATTCTCACTTCTCCAGTATAGCCATGGGCTCTAGTGCCAGAACCTCATCCATCCACCTCTGCTGACAATCCACAGTCATTCACCTCAGCTGACAATCTACAACCATCCACCTCAGCTGACACTCCACAACCATCCACCTCAGCTGACACTCCACAGTCATCCACCTCAGCTGACAATCCACAACCATCCACCTCAGCTGACACTCCACAACCATCCACCTCAGCTGACACCCACAACCATCTGCCTCAGCTGACAATCCACAACCATCTGCCTCAGCTGACAATCCACAACCATCCACCTCAGCTGACAATCCACAACCATCCACCTCAGCTGACAGTCAACAGTCATCCACCTCAGCTGACACTCCACAGTCATCCACCTCAGCCCAGTAGGGCCACAGCATCCCTCTACAATGTTCGGAATCAACAAAACACTAGCAACCACAAGTGAAGATAATATTATTGCTGTAATATTTGTAGCACAAACTAATGTATTAACATATTACATCAAGAACCAGGTACAGTTATATTATCATTTTCATTTGTTTACAATTTGGAGACCAAAAGCAAAAGTTGTTTACCATTTTTAAGGACCAAAGAATGTAACCTTATTTTTCCCATAAATCCTTTGGTTTGTTTTAGACAATTTTAACTATACACAACCTTCAGGAACGTAACTACCATGTTAATTGATGGTCTACTGTACGTCATGCTGGAGTAGGCCAACGTTATGACCAGTCTCGACCTGGTCACTGCCTATACACAGTCGTAATTCGAGTGGACGTATGTCGAGTAGGTCGTAAGTCGGATGGTAGGTGTATTTGACTGAGTCCATTTTTTCATCAATTTCAGGATCAAAATTATGCACAACATAGGCCTGGTGTTCGTGCGCATGGGTCAGTACTCTGAGGCATGTACTAGTTTTGAGTACATCATGCAGGAGGAGGCTAACTTCAAGACTGGCCTGGACCTGGTCACTGCATACTTCGCCCTCGGCGATAAGGAACGCATGAAGAAGGGATTCCTGCGCTTGTTGGAGTGTCAGCTGGATATTGATGATGACGAGAAGTATACCACCACTACGGTAAGTGTATTGACATGATGAGAAGTATACCACCACTACAGTAAGTGTGTTGATGATGACAAGAAGTATACCACCACTGCAGTAAGTGCATTGATGATGACGAGAAGTATACAACTATGACGGTAAGTATATTGACGACAATAAGAAGTGCGTATGCAACTACGACGGTAAGTGTATTGCTGATAACAGGTATACAACTATGACAGTAAGTATATTGACGATGACAGGGAGTATACAACTACAATGGTAAGTATATTGATGACAATAAGAAGTATAGAACTATAGCAGGAAGTGTTTGTATTAATGTCAAGTATACAACGACTTAGACTAACTTTATTATCCTGTGTCATCATCATTTAATACAGTTGTTAGACGAAGTGTCAACTTGCAGGAGGACACGCAGGCCAACCTCATACTGGAGGTGATCCGTAACGACCCACTGCGTAAGATGGAACGACAGATGAAGCAGGAGGCGGAACGATCCATCCTCACCGCCGCCAAGCTCATCTCTCCGGCCATTGAAAACAACTTCAGTGATGGTTATAACTGGTGAGGTTCCAGTCATACCCAGTCTTAAGACTGTGTATAGCTTCTGCCACTTCCTTGTCAATCCTCATAGTTTGTGTGTTTTGCTTCAAGCTGAATTACTGAACAGTATTGTTCCAGTCATGGTATTATGCTTTTTTGTTCATTCTGAACAATATTGTACCAACAGATGCTATATTCCTACCTCATAACAGCAGATTCAAGGTACTAGTAACATATTATGTATATACAGTGGTACCTCGAATTTTGAACAGCTCCCAACTCAAACAATTATGTAAATGTGTTTTTGGAGGTCTGAAATGGACTAATCTAATTTACATTATTCCTTATGGGAACAACTTCGTTTGGTAACGGCACTCGAACAGCCTTCTGGAATGAATTATGGCCGAAATTTGAGGTACCACTGTAGTATATACATATACAGTGGACCCCCGGTATTCAATATTAATCTGTTCTTGAGAGCTCATCGAATACTGAAAATATCGAAAAGCGAATCAATTTTCCTCATAAGAAATACTGGAAATCAAATTGATCCATGCAAGACACCCAAAAGTATGAAAAAAAAATTTTTACCACATGAAATATTAAGTTTAATGCAATAGAATAATTACAATAACAACAATAACAATAGAATAATTGACACTTACCTTTAATGAAGATCTGGTGGTGATTGATGGGATGGGAGGAGGGGAGAGTGTCGAAGTTGTTAGTGTTTAGAAGGGGAGTCCCCTTCCATTAGGACTTGAAGTGGCAAGTCCTTTTCTGGTGTTACTTCCCTTCTTCTTTTAATGCCACTAGGACCAGCTTGAGAGTCACTGGACTTCTGTCGCACAACATATCTGTCCATAGAGGCCTGTACCTCCCGTTCCTTTATGACATTCCTAAAGTGTTTCACAACATTGTCAGTGTAATAGTCACCAGCACGGCTTGCAATAGCTGTGTTAGAATTATACCTTACTGAAGCAGCAATTCAGTAAACCCCAGGTTTACTGAATCGCTGCTTCAGTAAACCTGGGGTCTTGAGCTCCTACCACGTCTCTCAAGCGTTCGGGAACAATCTTCTTGACTAATGCACTGGAAGCCAAACACGAAGACAGAAAAGCAGGTAAAGCAACATGTGTTGCTTTGCGCATCCCTATACCTCCCAGTCGCACTGGGAGGGTTGCCTGATCCCATTGCTGATCCTCTAGTGACAGGTTCAGTGCCTTCTTAAAGGTTGACCTCAGGTGTGTGTCATATTCGTTGAGTGTTGGGTTGTCAAAAGAGGGTGCACACCTCAGGAAGTAAGTGAGTCTTGGAATAGTAAGGCACCTTGTGAGGAGATACAGAGCATCATGGGCATCAAGATTGCTTATTCTCTCCTCCATTCTCATCAGGTCATTCAATTTGTCCTTGAGGACTGTGTCGATGGCCTGGTGACCCAGCGGTTCTCCCAAGAGGGTACTGTTGGACGGAATGGTAATAGAGACTTCTGGGAGGATTCTTCGCACAGCATTGAATATTTCCTGGTTCGCCGTGATGATTTCACACTTGGAGGGATTGAGGACGAGTCCCAAGTCTTCTCCCTGTGTTTTCACCAGTTGTAGGTCCCCTACCAGGGACTCTTCAGTACCTGCCAGAGTGCCATCATCCAGGTACCAGATGTTGAGCTCGCTGCATAGGCTGGAAGTTAGTTCTTTTACTGCCAAGCAGAAGAGAAGTGGAGCTAGTGGGTCACCCTGCTGAACACCTTCTGATGAGAGAATTTCATGTTCTCCAAACAAAAGAATTGAGGGTTTGCTGTAGCCGGCTGAAATGAAGGGAAAAAGACTGGGGAACCGATCCCGAACAGCTGGCAAGACAGCATCTCTCTTCACCATATTAAAGGCATTTCTAAAATCAAGTTTGACTACGGCATTGTCTTCTGGTAGGTCCCTGATGTAGGCCTTTGCAGCATGAGCTGCAGCTTCACTGCCTTGAGAGACCCGAAAGCTCAGTTGGTGTGGCTGAAGTAGACTGGCAGCTTCTAGGTGAATGTTTCTTACTGCTGCTTTGGCAACAAGACAGCGAAGAGTGTTTCCAACCACAATGGGTCTGATTCCCCCATCCTTCTTCTTCAACGCACACAGTGAGGCTCCAAAAAAGAAAGGTTTAATTTCTTCTGGGATTCGCCCAGCCAGGCAGTTGTTGACGAAAGTTGTTAACTTGGTGAGAAGAATTGATGCAGATGCACCGAGTACTGGATTTACCATCTCTTTGAGGTGTTGAGGTCGAATTCCAGTGTAACCTCCTGCAGATCCTGCTGGAAATGACACAATCGCCTTATAGACTTCCAATTCTGGCAAAATTAATTGTTCAGTGATGGGGTCTTCCTCAGGGTTGTCGTTGATGGCTATGGTGTCCCTGGTTGGATGCTTGTCTCTTAGTGCTTGGTCCATGCTCTCATCTTTGGGGGCTACAGTGTCGTCACTTGTAATTATTCGGATTGCTCCCACTGTGTTACCTTCTTCGATTTTTTTGCTAACATGTGTGCAGATTTTCTCGTTTTCAGTGGGACTTTTCTTGGGTCTACCTCTGTTATTCCTGCGATGATGGGGCAGAGGGACACAATTGTCCGTTCTTGGGTAGTTGCTCACTGCCTTGATAACTTATGTGGTTAGCAGTTTGTCTCATCTCTCAGGAATTGTAAGACAGACATTGCCGAACAGGAGTAGGTTGCGCCATGCTTGGATGGTGCCTCGGGCTTCTAAGTTGGTGGAACCTCCATTCACCTGCTTAAGAAGGTCTGTGAATTTCCCTGCTGCATATGGGTGAGCCGCTTTAGGGATGTGGGATAGTGTACTGCTAGCAGTGGATTTGAATGTCAACAGAAGGTTATCGCAAGTGACGAGGTTGCCATTGGAATTGTCATCTGCCTGTGGAGGCTGTGGGCTGCTCTCTGCTGGGGGCATATGTGATCCCGCACACCCATTGTGCGCACGAATGCGGCCATCCCTGTTTCATGCTCGAAACTCTCCACACACCTGACATGTGCCTCTTCTTTCATTGTTGAGTGCATATATATAAGATGAGCAAAAATTTGCGTATGCAATAATTTCACAGAAATCATACTGAACCTAACGAAAAAAATATATTTCATTGTGTTTGTTTATTATTAAATTATTGTAAGGTTAGGTAAGTTTTCTGTGGTTCTTTTGGTACAAAATTATTAATTTTTACATTACATAAATGAAAAAAAATATACCTTTAAACGTATAAGAATTTTTTTTAGAAGGGATTTAATTTTAAATGAGTTCTTGCTAATTGACCAATTTTCCCTATTCGGCACGACATACACGTATATATATATTTTTATTTACTTTTTTTATTAACACATCTGCCGTCCACCAAGGGAGGGTGGCGAGCTTACACTCCAGTTATAAAATTGCAACATTAACACCCCTCCATCTCCAGGACCCATGTCTGTGTGTGTGCATGCAGGAAAATATTGTTTTAGCCATAGAGTTGTAAATAAGTGGAACAAACTAACAACCTGCTGAGTAGCATTGTGTAGGTGATGATCTTGTGTAGTTTATGTGTGTGTGATAGTTGAACCTACCTAGCATGGTCCAGCACATGTATTGGTGTGTGATAGTTGAACCTACCTAGCATGGTCCAGTACATGTACTGGTGTGTGATAGTTGAACCTACCTAGCATGGTCCAGTACATGTACTGGTGTGTGATAGTTGAACCTACCTAGCATGGTCCAGTACATGTACTGGTGTGTGATAGTTGAACCTACCTAGCATGGTCCAGTACATGTACTGGTGTGTGATAGTTGAACCTACCTAGCATGGTCCAGTACATATACTAGTGTGTGATAGTTGAACCTACCTAGCCTAGACCAGTAGACCTACTAGAGTGATAGTTGAACCTAGCTTAAATGAACCCTAACTTAACCTTCCCCCAGGTGTGTGGAGGTAATCAAAAACTCGCAGTACGCAGACCTGGCCAACGACCTGGAGATCAACAAGGCTGTGATGTTTCTGCGGCAGAAGAACTTCAAGGATGCTGTGGACACTCTCAAGATGTTTGAGAAGAAGGAGACCAAGGTGGCCAGTACTGCTGCCACTAACCTCTCCTTCTTGTACTTCCTGGTGAGTGACCAAGGTGGCCAGTACTGCTGCCACTAACCTGTCTTGTTGTACTTCCTGGTGAGTGACCAAGGTGGCCAGTACTGCTGCCACAAACCTGTCTTTGTTGTACTTCCTGGTGAGTGACCAAGGTGGCCAGTACTGCTGCCACTAACCTGTCTTGTTGTACTTCCTGGTGAGTGACCAAGGTGGCCAGTACTGCTGCCACTAACCTGTCTTTGTTGTACTTCCTGGTGAGTGACCAAGGTGGCCAGTACTGCTGCCACTAACCTGTCTTTGTTTTGACACTTGGTTATTATAGCTTGAGTTCACTTAAGTAAGAAGTAGAATTTGTGGCAGGATGTATACAAACAGTCTTCATGGTAATACAGTGTATGTATGGTTGGTGTATGTCACTGTGGATCAGTACAGTCTTCATGGTAATACAGTGTATGTATGGTTGGTGTATGTCACTATGGGTCTGGCTGTATGTTAGTATTGTTTGTGTGTTTGCTGGACCGCCACAGTGTTGTTTGTGTGTTTGCTGGACCGCCACAGTGTTGTTTGTGTGTTTGCTGGACCGCCACAGTGTTGTTTGTGTGTTTGCTGGACCGCCACAGTGTTGTTTGTGTGTTTGCTGGACCGCCACAGTGTTGTTTGTGTGTTTGCTGGACCGCCACAGTGTTGTTTGTGTGTTTGCTGGACCGCCACAGTGTTGTTTGTGTGTTTGCTGGACCGCCACAGTGTTGTTTGTGTGTTTGCTGGACCGCCACAGTGTTGTTTGTGTGTTTGCTGGACCGCCACAGTGTTGTTTGTGTGTTTGCTGGACCGCCACAGTGTTGTTTGTGTGTTTGCTGGACCGCCACAGTGTTGTTTGTGTGTTTGCTGGACCGCCACAGTGTTGTTTGTGTGTTTGCTGGACCGCCACAGTGTTGTTTGTGTGTTTGCTGGACCGCCACAGTGTTGTTTGTGTGTTTGCTGGACCGCCACAGTGTTGTTTGTGTGTTTGCTGGACCGCCACAGTGTTGTTTGTGTGTTTGCTGGACCGCCACAGTGTTGTTTGTGTGTTTGCTGGACCGCCACAGTGTTGTTTGTGTGTTTGCTGGACCGCCACAGTGTTGTTTGTGTGTTTGCTGGACCGCCACAGTGTTGTTTGTGTGTTTGCTGGACCGCCACAGTGTTGTTTGTGTGTTTGCTGGACCGCCACAGTGTTGTTTGTGTGTTTGCTGGACCGCCACAGTGTTGTTTGTGTGTTTGCTGGACCGCCACAGTGTTGTTTGTGTGTTTGCTGGACCGCCACAGTGTTGTTTGTGTGTTTGCTGGACCGCCACAGTGTTGTTTGTGTGTTTGCTGGACCGCCACAGTGTTGTTTGTGTGTTTGCTGGACCGCCACAGTGTTGTTTGTGTGTTTGCTGGACCGCCACAGTGTTGTTTGTGTGTTTGCTGGACCGCCACAGTGTTGTTTGTGTGTTTGCTGGACCGCCACAGTGTTGTTTGTGTGTTTGCTGGACCGCCACAGTGTTGTTTGTGTGTTTGCTGGACCGCCACAGTGTTGTTTGTGTGTTTGCTGGACCGCCACAGTGTTGTTTGTGTGTTTGCTGGACCGCCACAGTGTTGTTTGTGTGTTTGCTGGACCGCCACAGTGTTGTTTGTGTGTTTGCTGGACCGCCACAGTGTTGTTTGTGTGTTTGCTGGACCGCCACAGTGTTGTTTGTGTGTTTGCTGGACCGCCACAGTGTTGTTTGTGTGTTTGCTGGACCGCCACAGTGTTGTTTGTGTGTTTGCTGGACCGCCACAGTGTTGTTTGTGTGTTTGCTGGACCGCCACAGTGTTGTTTGTGTGTTTGCTGGACCGCCACAGTGTTGTTTGTGTGTTTGCTGGACCGCCACAGTGTTTATTGAGTGGTTGGTGGACCGCCACTGGACCGCCACAGTGTTGTTTGTGTGTTTGCTGGACCGCCACAGTGTTGTTTGTGTGTTTGCTGGACCGCCACAGTGTTGTTTGTGTGTTTGCTGGACCGCCACAGTGTTGTTTGTGTGTTTGCTGGACCGCCACAGTGTTGTTTGTGTGTTTGCTGGACCGCCACAGTGTTGTTTGTGTGTTTGCTGGACCGCCACAGTGTTGTTTGTGTGTTTGCTGGACCGCCACAGTGTTGTTTGTGTGTTTGCTGGACCGCCACAGTGTTGTTTGTGTGTTTGCTGGACCGCCACAGTGTTGTTTGTGTGTTTGCTGGACCGCCACAGTGTTGTTTGTGTGTTTGCTGGACCGCCACAGTGTTGTTTGTGTGTTTGCTGGACCGCCACAGTGTTGTTTGTGTGTTTGCTGGACCGCCACAGTGTTGTTGTGTGTTTGCTGGACCGCCACAGTGTTGTTTATGTGTTTGCTGGACCGCCACAGTGTTGTTTGTGTGTTTGCTGGACCGCCACAGTGTTGTTTGTGTGTTTGCTGGACCGCCACAGTGTTGTTTGTGTGTTTGCTGGACCGCCACAGTGTTGTTTGTGTGTTTGCTGGACCGCCACAGTGTTGTTTGTGTGTTTGCTGGACCGCCACAGTGTTGTTTGTGTGTTTGCTGGACCGCCACAGTGTTGTTTGTGTGTTTGCTGGACCGCCACAGTGTTGTTTGTGTGTTTGCTGGACCGCCACAGTGTTGTTTGTGTGTTTGCTGGACCGCCACAGTGTTGTTTGTGTGTTTGCTGGACCGCCACAGTGTTGTTTGTGTGTTTGCTGGACCGCCACAGTGTTGTTTGTGTGTTTGCTGGACCGCCACAGTGTTGTTTGTGTGTTTGCTGGACCGCCACAGTGTTGTTTGTGTGTTTGCTGGACCGCCACAGTGTTGTTTGTGTGTTTGCTGGACCGCCACAGTGTTGTTTGTGTGTTTGCTGGACCGCCACAGTGTTGTTTGTGTGTTTGCTGGACCGCCACAGTGTTGTTTGTGTGTTTGCTGGACCGCCACAGTGTTGTTTGTGTGTTTGCTGGACCGCCACAGTGTTGTTTGTGTGTTTGCTGGACCGCCACAGTGTTGTTTGTGTGTTTGCTGGACCGCCACAGTGTTGTTTGTGTGTTTGCTGGACCGCCACAGTGTTGTTTTTGTGTTTGCTGGACCGCCACAGTGTTGCTAGGACGGCTAATTTGACAGTAGCACAGAGGAGCAAAGATCTATAATGTCATCTGGAGTATACCAGGGGTTATTTCTGGAGTTTCCCCTGGATTATACCTGGAGTTATTGCTGAAATATACCTGTAGTATACCTGGAGTTATACCTCCAGTATACTTGGCATATACCTGGAGTTATAGCTAAAATATACCTGGAGTTATAGCTAAAATATACCTGGAGTTATAGCTAAAATATACCTGTAGTATACCTGGAGTTATACCTGGTGTATAGCTGCAGTATACCTGGTGTATACCTGAGGTTATACCTGAGGTTATACCTGGAGTATACCTTTAGTATATCTGGAATATAATAATATAAAAAACAGAGCCTATAAACTTGCCAAACTATAAACCAATTATTTACAATAATGTGCCCTTGTAGGCTTAGGCCTAAGCTCACAGATAAATTGTTCGGAGAACTGACAAATTGACAATTTACACACATGTGCATCGCTTGCGTGTCTTTTGGCAACGTTTCCACCAGATACCCAGGTGATGCACACGTGTCTAAATTTATCAGGCCTAGACTTACCTAAAATTCTCCACATTACTATAGGCCTATGCTTTCCAGTGTCAGCCATTACCGTATAAACATTGTATTGTGTGGAAATACACCTGTATGTTGTATTGCTGCTGTATTGTGTTGCCTTGTTGGGAAGACATCAAGTTTATGGAAAAATATAATAATAATCTCACTTTTTAAAAATAATATTATGCTATTATATGCCATCATCATCATCATCATCATAATAATAATAATACAGGTGATTTTTGACCTAAGATTTTTCAGCTTACAATATTTTCAACTTACAATACTTTCAACTTACAATACAGCCTCTCCTCATTTAATGACGGGGTTCCGTTCCTAAGACCACGTTGATAAACCAGTTCATCGCCAATCAAGGAACCACACCTTCTCAATACTTCAAGTATTTATAACATCGGCTCATTGGCATTCATTGTTGTATCTGATCGTCAAACCAGATCGCTAGTAATTTCTCCAATTCCATTATTGTTCAAATTTCATTGTACAATCTCTTAGTAATTAAATAATCAACTACCTCATTTTGTGATTTTACTAGTAAGCATAGGTCACCTTATGTGATTTTGTTATTTACTATTGTTCGCTTAAACATTAGCTGAATTGATACTTTCTCTGTCCATATTACTACCTCATATTTTTTTTTAAATACTATCACTTGATATTACTTACTAAAATTAATAAATATCATTTTTACTAAAATTTCAATTTACTCTTAACAATTTTGACATTTAATAACCATTACTTGTCTAATTACCTTTACCTGTTTTAATACCACATTTACTATCCTAGATTACTCTTAATTACCTTGTACTGCCATATAACCTCAAGTATAACTACCAGTGCAATATTGAATGAAATAAACATTACTTTTTCACTTTTTTGTAATCATTATTACTTACTAAAATTTTATTAAACACCATATTTACTACCAGTCAATTTTAATTTTGTACATTAAACATTATTTTATACTTCCCATAACATTTTGTAGCCAAATTTTCAAGTTTTTTATATTCAACCCCAACCTTTATATTATCCCTTGTACCTGTGTACCTGTCTACCCTCTTACTATCATATTATAATCAAGACATTACCATTGTTATTTTTTTACTATTATTCTTTTGGTACTTTAATTGTGAATTTTATTTTGTCAATTTAAATCTAGGTATAATCTTGATCTTGTCAACAACCTATACCAGACTCTAGTGCAATTGCAAGTACCATTTCAAATTGTATTTTTATATTATAAGTTTATATTATAATTCCTACCATCTGCCCATTTAACTTTGCTTACCATTACATAATTTTAGTCCCTTATATGTTTTCTCCTTTATTTTAGCTTTATATAACTATCCTAGTTTATATATTCACAATTGTTAAAATAATCAAGGTGCTATTCTTAGGTGCTAAAGTAGAATAAGTTTACAATTTTGCCATTATATTCCAAAGCTCATTTTTTTGATTACCACTTTATCGTCACCACAACCTATATTAGTCCCTTTTATATTATAATTTTATACTATAATTCTAACTTTAAAAAATTACCTTTATAGTACTATCTACTATCATATTCCCAAGCTCCACTATTTGATCATCACTTTATTTGTATTAGTCCCTTAGCTCATTATTTTACATTTGTTAAATAATCCAGGTGCTATTTTTTAGCTTAAGACTATTTACTTTGTTTTATACTTAATTCAAACTATAGATTCACTACAAATCTTATGATTACAAGCATTGATCCTGATACCAACCTCTTATTTAATGACTTAAATGAATCAAACAGTAACTGTAATTACTACACTGCAGAACAATCAAAGGCACTTCTCAGTGCCAACAACAACATAACTATATTTAACTACAATATCAGATCTTTAAGCAAGCATTACGATGACCTCATAGCATTACTAAATTCCTTACATGCCAATATGTCCATCATTACACTAACTGAAACCTGGCTAAAGCCTGATAGTACAGATGTCTATGCCATTCCTGGTTACACAGCCATACACAACTGTAGGCCAGATCAACAAGGGGGTGGCACAGCCATATACTACTCAGACCAACTAGAATGTATCACTAATACTTGCACAAGGGATGAACATGGGGAATATATAATAGCTAAATTCAAATCAAAGTACCTACAAAAACCTCTCACATTGATAAACATCTACAGAGTTCCACAGTCAAACATTAGCCAATTTAGTCAAAATCTAGGAAGTATGATAACTGATGCACGCATGAACAAAGATCACTTACTACTCTCAGGTGACTTCAATATAAATCTCCTGCAAGACCAGGACCCACACGTTACTGAATTCACAAACACAATGAGTAACTGTATGTTACTACCAACAGTAACAAAACCTACAAGAGTTACAGAGACTAGTGTTTCCCTACTTGACCACATCTGGACCAACACCATATCCCCTTTAAAATCAGGCATAATTACAGATAATACCACAGACCACTACCCTACTTTCCTCATAACAACTCTTGGTAAACTACCCCAAGACACTACTAAAGTCACCTTCAGACTTCACAATGAGGCAGCCATTAATAACTTCACAACAGCAATAGCAAACATTGATTGGCACACTGAGCTAGAAACCTATACAGATATTGACGAATGTATTAATAATTTTCTAAAAAAAAACCAATACCTCTATAACAAGCACTGCCCTAAAAAAACTAAACAGATGACAGCAAAGAGACTGAACAGTCCCTGGCTAACACCCAGCATCCTCAAATCCATAAATACAAAACACCAATATGAAAAACAGTACAGAATGGGTCACATAACCAGAGACCAAACAAAACGTTACTCGTCAATCCTAACCAGCCTGATAAGAAGGGCAAAAAAATTGTATTATGAGAACAGATTATCCAACTTACGAGGTGATATAAAAAAGACCTGGAAAACCCTATCAGAAATTCTGGGAACAAAAAAGATATCACGAAATAGCGAAATAAAATTAGCAAAAACAGATGAACCCCAACTCCCACCAACAGAAACAGCAAACAGACTCAATGATTTCTTCTCCACTATAGGATAAAACCTTGCCAATAAAATCCCAAGCTCAGATACCCCACCAAATGACTACCTCACCGGCAACTACCCGAACACACTGTTCCTAGCTCCGACTAACCCATACGAAGTCTCCCTTATTATCAACGCACTAAAAAACAAGGCAGGAGATTTAAATACCTTACCACCCCTTATATACAAAAAAGTGTCACAAGTGCTATCACCAATCATTGCAACACTCTTTAACAAATCCATTGAATCCTCCACCTTCCCTACAGTACTCAAAATAGCAAGGGTCACCCCGATCCACAAAGGAGGAGACCAAACAGAGTTGAATAACTATAGGCCAATATCCAACTTACACCCTCTCTCAAAAATCTTCGAAAAATTAATTCATAAACGAATCTACTCCTACCTTATCTCCCAAAACATACTCAACCCCTGCCAATTTGGATTCAGGCCTAATAAAAATACTAATGATGCTATTATACACATGCTAGAACATATATACACAGCAATAGAGAAAAAAGAAGTCCCACTGGGGATCTTCATTGACTTACGTAAAGCTTTCGATACAGTTGACCATGACTTGCTCCACGTAAAATTGTCACACTATGGTATAAGAGGGCACTCCCTCAACTACCTCAAGTCTTACCTCAGCAACAGAAGCCAATATGTGTACGCAAATGGGGCAAACTCTTCTGCACAACCAATTACAGTTGGTGTCCCACAGGGAAGTGTCCTTGGCCCTCTTCTCTTTCTCCTATACATAAATGACCTTCCAAATGCTTCGCAATTACTCAAACCCACACTATTTGCAGATGACACTACATACGTCTTCTCTCACCCGAGCCCAGTCACGCTAGCCAATACTGTAAATACCGAATTACAGAAAATATCTACCTGGATGAGGACTAACAAACTTACACTAAACATTGACAAAACCTACTTCATTCAGTTTGGTAACAGAGCTACAGATGTCCCTCTTAACATAATGATAAATGGATCACCTATCACAAAACTAACAGAGGGAAAATTCTTAGGAATCCACCTTGATAATAGACTCAAATTTCATACACATATACATCAAATTTCTAAGAAAATTTCCAAGACTGTAGGCATACTATCGAAGATACGGTACTATGTTCCACAGTCAGCCCTCCTGGCCCTATATCACTCTCTTATTTACCCCTATCTCACCTATGGAATTTGTGCATGGGGCTCAACAACAATTAACCATCTCAGACCACTAATTACCCAACAAAAGGCTGCAGTTAGAATGATAACAAATTCTCACTACAGGCAGCACACTCCACCAATATTCAATACACTAAACCTACTCACCATACAAAACATCCATACTTATTACTGCACCTATTACATACATAGAACACTTAACTCTGATATTAACCCTCCCCTCAAACATCTCCTTGCCAACCTCAACAGAACACATGACCATAACACAAGGCACAGATCACTCTTTGATGTTCCTCGTGTCCATCTCACACTATGCAAAAACTCAATGCACATAAAAGGCCCTAAAATCTGGAATTCATTACCTGTAAATATAAAAGAAACACAACCTGTTTATAAATTCAAGTCTCTTCTCAAAGATTACTTACTCACCCAAAACCAAATAAATACTGAATAACTGAACAGTATAAATTGTATATCTTAAATGTTTCTCACAATTATATCACATAAATGTTAAACCTAAAACCCAATCTAACTTTATTATTTTTTAAATACACTACCTAACAGAATCACTACCTAACTGAATGCAACCATATGACCTGTCTTTGTAATACTCACTTGTGCTTTATAGTTATCTGTTTACATTAATGTTTTATCACTGATTTCATCATTGCTTAGTAGCAGCGCTGTATAGTCCTTGTGGCTTAGCGCTTCTTTTTGATTATAATAATAATAATAATCATTGCTTAGTTAATCTTAAGTTAATTTTAAGCCAGCCCGTAATGCTATGCATAGTATAAGTGGCTTTGGCATACTGCTCTTATCTGTATTTTTTTTTTGTACCTCTGTATGTGTGCACAAATTGGAAATAAATGAGGCCTTTCTGCTACCTAGTTATTATGGCTTGAAATTCTGTCAATCCTTTCACTGCCTCTTTCATTCTATCTTTATCCTTCATGATGTTCAAATTAATAAATAAATAAATAAATAAATAAATAGTGGAACTGGTAAAATGCGCCAGCTTCAAGTCACGGGCTATCACTTTCACTTTCTTACCACCTTATTATTCAATTTTAATCTTCATTTTTATATCAATATCAATAACCTTCCTTTGTTTCTTGGTGCTTCATTCAGGTGAAGTCAAGATCTTCCTTTTTGCCGACATCTTGTACTGTGGGATGCACAATAACATACGTATTGTACAAATATGTAGTCTTGGAGACTGTAAAAGCTAGTGTACTGAGTGGTTGTAAGAAGGAGACCGAGATTCTTGATGCTGAGACGCCATGCTGCCCATTTCCATGACCCAAATTCTCTTACAGTATAAAATACCGACTGGTCAGAGAGCCTGCCGTAACTCCAAGTTATTGGTAAACAAGTACATTACTAAGTGAGGAGAGGCTGTATTTTCAACTTACGGCATTTTCAACTTAAGAAATTTTTAGGTGTTAGGTAAGACACATATGCAACAGTTAGGTATCTTTATTTCGAAACGTTTCGCCTACACAGTAGGCTTCTTCAGTCGAGTACAGCAAAGTTGATAGAAGCAGAAGAGACTTGAAGACGATGTAATCAGTTCATCACCCTTGAAGTTTTGAGGTGGTCAGTCCCTCAGTCTGGAGAAGAGTATTGTTCCATAGTCTGGAACAATATGGAGTTGAAGTGATAAGATGGAGCCTTATATAGCGCCAGGTGGTGAGACGCAGGTCATTAGTAGAGGTAAGAATATAGATGTTGAGAGGTCAGGTCCCTCTCAAATCCAGCCATTCTCACTAGTAGAGGTTGTTGAAGTTGATTCCAAGTCTGTACCAAGATACCCTTGTGTTACAGTGTCTGAGAGAGTGAACAATAAAATGGTATAAAATACCGACAGGTTGTTAGGTAAGACACATGTGACTGATTACATCGTCTTCAAGTCTCTTCTGCTTCTATCAACTTTTCTGTACTCGACTGAAGAAGCCTACTGTGTAGGCGAAACGTTTCGAAATAAAGATACCTAACTGTTGCATATGTGTCTTACCTAACAACCTGTCGGTATTTTATACCATTTTATTGTTCACTCTGTCAGACACTGCAACACAAGGGTATCTTGGTACAGACCTGCAATCAACTTCGACAACCTCTACTAGTGAGAACGGCTGGATTTGAGAGGGACCTGACCTCCCAACATCTGCGTTCTTACCTCTGCTAATGACCTGCGTCTCACCTCCTGGCGCTATATAAGGCTCAATCCTATCACTTCAACTCCATATTGTTCCAGACTATGGAACAATACTCTTCTCCAGACTGAGGGACTGACCACCTCAAAACTTAAAGGGTGATGGACTGATTACATAGTCTTCAAGTCTCTTCTGCTTCTATCAACTTTTCTGTACTCGACTGAAGAAGCCTACTGTGTAGGAGAAACGTTTCGAAATAAAGATACCTAACTGTTGCATATGTGTCTTACCTAACAACCTGTCGGTATTTTATACCATTTTATTGTTCACGAAATTTTTAACTTAGGATAGGTTCGTCGGAACATAACCTCATCATAAGTTATTTAGCACTTGTAATAGGGGTAGAATATTATCAACATTTTTGTTACCGTGGTAGTTTGTTGTTATTACAGCAGAACGAGACAGAGCTGGCAGAGAGGTATGCCTTAATGGCCAGGGACTCCAACGGCTACAATGACGCAGCGCTCGTTAACCTGGGTAACTGTTGTTACCAACGCAGCGACTACGAGAAGGCGCGCGAGCACTACATTGCTGCTTTGGACATCGATGCCTCTTGTGTCGAGGCACTCTATAACCTTGGTAGGTATGATAGTTGATGTACCCTCAGTAGGTATGACGATTGATGTACCCTCAGTAGGTATGATGATTGATGTACCCTCAGTAGGCACGACGGTTGATGTAACCTCAGTAGGTATGCCACTTGATATACCTTCAGTGTATGTTGTGTGTGTCAGTGATGTTGTGTCGCTGACATACATCAGTCACACGGATAACATTGGCAATGCATTTGGCTAATAATAATTTCTAGGTTAACTAGCAAGGCACCAACCCTCACACCTTTCTCATGTCCAGGATAACTCTGTGAGTAAACACATGATGTCACCGTACAATACCTTTCCTAATAGCCATTCCAATATGCAGTCATGAATGGGTTTACATTATTTATACTGTAGTTTAATAGCAAATAATGAACAAACAAAACACTCACCACACAGTGGTGGGAGGGCTGGCTGCCAGTTGTGGGGGTCGGAGGGAGGGTAGTAAGGACTCGCATTGGTTGAGGCAGTGGTATTTAATAACATACATGTTATTAAGGCATAACGTATGTATTTAGTACAATTTACGACGTTTTCATGTACTTTATGATTGTTCATGGTTGGACAAGTTAAGGAAGCAGCATTGTATTATATTTCCCTACAATATATTGGGGCACCAAACATTCACGGTTTTTCAACATTCACGAGGCTCTTGATCCCCTAACCCTCACAAATGTTGAGGGAGACCTGTACCTGTAGTTGCCATCATAAACAAAGGGAGAAGTCATGGCGAAAACTGTAAACAAAGCTGAATGCCTTAAGGGGAGTAACTGGCCCAAACACGCATTCTTACACATTTTCTTTGGTGCTGGACCAGAGAAAACAATTTTTTACCTCTGCCAAATACCACATTTCATATTTAAGTGAAAATTATTGAACTGTGTGTGTATGTATCATGTTTATATGCTTTGTCATGTATTTCTTATTTCTTATATAATTTTGAAGAGAATATCATAGATGAATTAACGAGAATGCCTATATCAACGTAAAATAAGACATTTAATGTTTCCAAGAGTGATTATTATTATTATTGTGAATTAGTATTATTATTGTTATTACTATGGCATCAAGACTAGAGGGACACTCTTAGTGATTTTAATGGGTTCCTGCATGCCAGTGTGTAAGTATATTTAGGTACAGGTGCACATAAGAATAACTATCAAAATATATATAAAATATGTAATAACTTTAAAACACCTCAAATTCTGGAAAGTTTCTGGACATAATGGAGAGACGTGCTCACAGAGAATGTAAACAAACTGGGTGGCGCTCAGTGACCGCATTAGAAAGTCTGGTGGGAAAGCCGTATAGCATGTTTTGGTCATAATTAGAAATGTCCGTATTAGAGGAACACCGTAAAGCAGGGCCCTACTGTATATAGCGATGTACTCGTTTACCAACACCTCAGACTTACAACGGGCTTTCTGACCAGTACGCATACCTAAATAATGTATATTAGAGCTGCTTTCCTCTGTTTTGTTTATTACAATATACAGTACACTACTGTATAAATATTTAAAAATATACCAGAAATGTTATGAATGGTGCAAAGGTGACATTAAAACAATATCAAAGATGACTGACACAAACCCACTACCATTATAGTATGTTCCTCACTTAGCCATGAATTCGTTCGAGGTAAGTTTATTCAAGTACAGGTACACATAAATACAGTTACGTAAATTATCATTCATAGCAGCATGTGTAAATTACCCTCCAGGATAGCCCAAGAATGTCAGACAAAGTGATTCATTTCTGTAGGGAGTCCTTGTTAAGTCTGTGTTGATCCACGAGTCACAGATATCTCTTCACAGAATTGTCGAGCTTTCCTGTGATTGGCTGCATGAACCAGGCAGTTAATAATTAATAATTTAATATCTTTATTTCTACAAGTACAATGGCACCTAGCTGGAGTACATCAGCATGTGGCACCGTACAGTGCAACCTCAGCACTCAAACTTAATTTGTTCCAGAAGGCTGTCTGAGTACTTGACAGATTTTTCGCAGCCAATTTTCTTTTTGATTGGCTGTTATCACTAGCACTCTTAGGCCCCATAGTGACCTAAACAAATAATATAAAATAACACCGAAAAATGCTAAGAAACAAAATAGTTTACAACAAAGTTCTGACAGGTCGTGTTTGTTTGGTCGAGTTCCGAGGAAACGGTCGACTGCTGGGCAGTTTGTTTACTGAACAAAGTGTTCAAATATAAGAGGAGCCTGGAGACATGACTAGTGAACAGAGAAAATGTTATTTTAATTCCAGGAATGTCTGCATTGTTTATTCTGGACCCTATTTTCAAATTGGCATCTCTTGATATTTATGTGAAATTGGCCAAATTACCAATTTCTGACCACTTTATTGGGTAGTTGAAATAGGTAAGTAGGCAGTTTCTTGTACTCAGTCAACAGAATAGAAGGAATACTAGCGAAATACCTATGAGTTTGGTAGACTGGAATGTGCCAAAAGTAGGGCATAAAGTGGGTGAAATCGCCAGTGCATAAATATCACCATTGGGTTAAGTGTATTCTAGCCTAACCACTCTGTAATCCATCAAAATCACTATTCTGGTACCGTACAGGTCTCGATGATGCCGGATTAGTGATGGTCAACCTGTATAACTATTTTCGCTGCTACCTTTTTGCTCGTTCCTCCCTTGGTTATCATTCTACAGAAAAGTTTATGTTTAATGAAGAGTTTTACACTTAGAAGTTTGGTATGGCAGTGAGAAATCCTCTCTCACCTGTCCTTAGTAATTTGTACATGTAATATTTTGAAACAAGATTGCTTAACACAATGCAAGACACTAGTCTACCCCTGTATTCATAATAGTAGACATGGTGTAGACCAAGTGTTTACATTGAACCACTTAGGTAAACATGTCGTTCGTCTGTATATAATGGGAACGACACTGGTTGACCACTCCTCTGATCAAATGTAGTTCACTTTCCTTGTTGTCCTGCAGGTCTGACCAATAAGAAACTCAGTCGTTATGAAGACGCCTTAGACTCATTGTTGAAGATGCACGCCATCGTTCGTAACTACCCTCCAGTTGTTTACCAGATTGCTCACCTCTACCAGCTCTTGAACGATAATGACCAGGCCTCAGAATGGTGAGAATTAAACTGTATACAGTCAGTACTGTTATAAAGCTCCACTATACAGTCAGTTCTGTTATAAAGCACCACTATATACAGTCAGTACCTGGATTAAACCATACCACGTGCAGGATTGAACCCGCGGTCAGAGAGTCTCAAAACTCCAGACCGTCGCGTTAGCCACTAGACATGTTGACAGTACCTGGATTAAGTTACCAGGTATTCATGTCCTGCAATTCGGTCACAAAAGTGTTGTTGTTACAGAATATAAAACTCCAATATAAACCCTTCTCTCAAACTGCTCCTTGACAGCTACAACAGAACACACAGGCACAACACAAGACACAAAACACTCTGCCTCGTGTCTGCCTCACCCTATGCAAAAATGCACTGCACATAAAGAGCTTGAGGATCTGGAATTCATTGCCCGAACCAGAAGTAGGTCCCCTGCCTGCAGATCAGTTTAGGCCTATACTTAAAAATCATCTCATATTCCAAAATTAACCATACCAACACTATGCTAACTCATTTAATCAGTTCGAAGCAACTCAAAATATCCCCCCAAAATTACGACTGCTTGATTATTTAAACTTTAATACATACTTATAATTAAACTGTTGTGTATTATTATATTGTGCTAAATTGTAATGCTGTTATTTTTATATATTTCAACACGACTATAAATTTTGTTACTGTAAACCATTAGCTACCTCACTGTTGAAGTGAAGAAAATAATGTACAATTAAAATTTACCACTTTTTACCTGTCTAGTACAGTATTAAGTACATCCTCGCCTCACTTAGCGACACACTTGTTTACCGACGGCTCAGACTTACAACAGGTTCTCTGACCATTACAGTGGACCACTGGTTTACGATATTATTTCATTCCAGAAGTATGTTCAGGTGCCAGTATTGAACAAATTTGTTCCCATAAGGAATATTGTGAAGTAGATTAGTCCATTTCAGACCCCCAGACATACACGTACAAACGCACTTACATAAATACACTTACATAATTGGTCGCATTGGGAGCTGATTGTAAACCGGGGGTCCACTGTATTTATACCTAAATAGTGTATATTAGAGCTGATTTCCTCTATTTTGTTTATTTCAGTGTACAGTACACTACTGTATAAATATTTAAAAATATACCAGAAATGTTATAATTGGTGCAAAGGTAACATTAAAACAATATCAAAGATGACTGACACAAACCCACTACCATTATAGTATGTTCCTCACTTAGCCACGAATTCATTTAACGATGTGGCGATAGGAACGGAACTCCGTCGTTAAGTGAGGAGAGGCAGTAGTGTGTAAGGATTAGTCTGCCAGAAATGCCCCGGCATGTTAGTGGCTTTCTTTGTACCTAACAGCACATTATAAAATGTAAACACACACATTGTAATATTTGCAGAGAAATAAGTTTTGTATTTGTCTAGTCGTAAGATTACCAAAGATCTTGTAGAATTTCATAAGAATTCTTTGAGTGAGATCCATATGCTTCCTGTTGGATACATATCTATAGTTTCTAACTGTTTTATACAGGTGCTCCTAGACTTACAATATTTTGACTTTACAATGGTTTGAGTAACCATATTTTGATTTTACAATGGATCAGCTTACAGTATTTTGACTATGATGGTTTGCCTTACGATATTTGACTGTACGATGGTTCACCTTACGATATTTTCAATTTACGATGGTTCCGCTTACGATATTTTGACAGTAATGGTTCGACTTGTGATATTTTGACTTTACGATGGTTCGATTTATAATATTTTTTACAATGGTTCGACTTAGAATATTTTGACTTTAGAATGGTGCGGCAGCAATTCCTTTGGAGATGAAACTTAAGATAATTACCCACCATGAAGGCATCAAGTCCCTAACTTGTATTCATTTATTGACTTTTCATTACCGGTATTTAGTTAGTTATGGTAATATTATTTATTCAGTAACAGTAGTTATTTATTTACTTATTTATTCAGCATATCACATATCCGACTTACAATGTTTTCAACTTACGATCGGTTTGCCTGAACATAACCCATCGTAAGTCAAGGACCATCTGTATATAATCACTAGAGTTCGTTTACAGCCCCCATAGTTGTTTACTCTGTGGTGGCCACATGTTTTAGTTCTGTTTTTAAAGGCTATCCACTGCATTGTTTGTGTTTATTGGTTATGGTTTAAATTATTTATGTTGTTTATCTTTAAATATCTGGTGTTTGGAGAAGATTTATATTAATTGTGATTTTAAGACTAGTGTCGACTGACGTGGAGGTGTGACCACACAGATAAGAGGAAACACATCTACTGTTACTCAGCAAAGACTGTTTTGTGAGGATCATGTTGACCTGGTAGTTGACATGACCCTCTGACCTGTGATACACACACACACATACACACACACACACACACACACACACACACACACACACACACACACACACACACACACACACACACACACACACACACACACACACACACACACACACAGGAGCTGTGACTCGATCCCTGCAACCACAAATAGGTGAGTACACACACACACACACACACACACACACACACACACACACACACACACACACACACACACACACACACACACACACACACACACACACACATGCACGCATGGACAACACACACGCACAACACACGCACAACACACACGCGTGCAACACATGCGCACAACACGTGCTCAACACACATGCACAACACACGTGCACAACACACACGCACAACACGCGCACACACACACACACACACACACACACACACACACACACACACACACACACACACACACACACACAGAGTTGTAAGGCAGTGGAATAGCCTAGAAAATGACGTAGTGGAGGCAGGAACCATACACAGTTTTAAGACGAGGTTTGATAAAGCTCATGGAGCGGGGAGAGAGAGGGTCTAGTAGCAACCGGTGAAGAGGCGGGGCCAGGAGCTAGGACTCGACCCCTGCAACCACAAATAGGTGAGTACACACACACACACACACACACACACACACACACACACACACACTGGGGCCAGGAGCTAAGACTCGACCCCTGCAACCACAAATAGGTGAGTACACACACACACACGCACACACACATTCAGGACCCTGCACACCGTATACGTTAGGCCCATATTGGAGTATGCGGCACCAGTTTGGAACCCACACCTAGCCAAGCACGTAAAGAAAGTAGAGAAAGTGCAAAGGTTTGCAACAAGACTAGTCCCAGAGCTAAGAGGTATGTCCTACGAGGAGAGGTTAAGGGAAATCAACCTGACGACACTGGAGGACAGGAGAGATAGGGGGGACATGATAACGACATACAAAATACTGAGAGGAATTGACAAGGTGGACAAAGACAGGATGTTCCAGAGATTGGACACAGTAACAAGGGGACACAGTTGGAAGCTGAAGACACAGATGAATCACAGGGATGTTAGGAAGTATTTCTTCAGCCACAGAGTAGTCAGTAAGTGGAATAGTTTGGGAAGCGATGTAGTGGAGGCAGGATCCATACATAGCTTTAAGCAGAGGTATGATAAAGCTCACAGCTCAGGGAGAGTGACCTAGTAGTGATCAGTGAAGAGGCGGGGCCAGGAGCTCGGACTCGACCCCCGCAACCTCAACTAGGCGAGTACAACTAGGTGAGTACACACACACACACAGGACCCTGTACACCATGTATGTTAGGTCTGTATTGGAGTATGCATCACCAGTTTGGAATCCACACCTGGCCAATCACATAAGGAAACTAGAGAAAGTGCAAAGGTTTGCAACAAGACTAGTCCTGGAGCTAAGGGGCATGTCCTATGAGGAGAGGTTCAGGGAAATCGACCTGACGACACTGGAGGATGGGAGAGATAGGGGAGACATGATAACAAAATATAAAATACTGAGAGGAATCAACAAGGTGGACAGAGACAGGATGTTCCAGAGATGGGACACAGCAACAAGGGGTCACAATTGGAAGTTGAAGACTCAGATGAATCACAGGGATATTAGGAAGTATTTCTTCAGTCACAGAGTTGTCAGGAAGTGGAATAGTCTGTGAAGTGATGTAGTGGAGGCAGGATTCATACATAGTTTTAAGAACAAGTATGATAAAGCTCATGGAACAGAGTGACCTAGTAGTGGCCAGTGAAGAGGTGGGGCCAGGAGCTGTAACTCAACCCCTGCAACCACAGCTAGATGAGTACAGCTAGGTGAGTACACACACACACACACACACACACACACACACACACACACACACACACACACACACACACACACACACACACACACACACACACACACACACACACACACACACACACACACACAACACACTACCAATAACAAACACATATCATTACAGGTACCTACAGCTCCTGGGCATCGTACCAACAGACCCACACATACACCAGCGTCTCGGTCAAATATTCGACTCCGAAGGCGACAAACAACAAGCCTACCAGTATTACTTTGATGTAAGTTGTCGACACGTTCTGAACCACAACCGTGGTGCACTAGACCCATATGGGCTCACCCCCAGGGGTGTCGGAGACTCGATCTTCCATCCACTAAACCCATAAGGGTCACATGCATGCTGAAGTGTCTTTCTGAATACTATTGTTTTCAATGTGTGCTTGTTGTTTGTCCTAACAAGTTTGAGGCAAGGAAGAAAGCACATTGACCTTGGCTCAGTCAGTAGCAGCCTTGCACGGCAAGCTTGTGGAATTTAACCCTTTGGGGGTTTCAGACGTACTAGTATGTCTTACGGCCTCAAATCTAGTGAGAGAAAGCTGGTAGGCCTACATATGTAAGAAAGGGTCTATGTGGTCAGTGTGTGCAGTATAAAAGAAAAATCCTGCAGCACACAGTGTGTAATGAGAAAAAAAACTTTGACCGTGTTTTTGGATTAAAACAGTGACTTTGCACTGTACTTTCGTATGGTATTTATTGTTGTATTCTAGTTTTCTTGGTCTCATTTTATAGAATGGAAGACATATTACAGAAATTGAGATGATTTTGACTGATTTTACAATGAAAAGTACCTTGAAATTGAGCTCAAAGTAGCAGAAATGTTCGATTTTTACCAAAGTTCAAAAGTAAACAAATCATGCCAAGCGTCCAATACACGTCAACTGGTGAGTCTAATATTCTTTCACAAGTGCGCTGATATTATTTATACCATTTCCACACTAATGCAGTAGTCTGCATAACAGTAAATCTTCTATTTTTTTGTGAGAATAAAAATTCAAAGTGGAAAGCAAAAGAAATGTAAGAGGGGCCTGGGGGATGTGACTAACGAACAGAGAAAATGTTATTTTAGTGCCAGGAATGTCTTGTTTATTTTGAACCCTATTCGGAAATTGGCATCTTTTGAAATTTGTGTGAAATTGGCAAAATTGCTAAATTCTGACCACTTTATTGGATAGTTGAAATCGGTAAATGGGTGGTTTCTTGTACTCATTCGATAGAAAAGATGGAGTTTTAGCAAAATAGTTATGATTTTTGTCAACTAGTACACTGGAATTGGCCGAAAATAGGGCTCAAAGTGGGCAAAATCGCCGATGCGTAAACATCGTTGAGACCACTAACTTCGCGAGAGCATAATTCCGTAAGTTTTCCATCAAATTTCATACTTTTGGTGTCATTATGATTGGGAAAAGATTCTCTATCTTTTCATAAGAAAAAATAATTATTTTTTTTTATTATAATTTGGCCAGCCCTGAGAACAAATCTCTGAGAGGACCTGTCAACCCCCAAAGGGTTAAACTCAACCCTAAACTGCTGTCACCTAATTACTGCACTGGTGTCACCTAATTACTGCACTGCTGTCACCTAATTACTGCACTGCTGTCACCTAATTACTGCACTGCCATCACCTAAATGCTGTATTGCCATCACCTAAATGCTGTATTGCCATCACCTAATTATGGCACTGCCATCACCTAATTACTGTACTGCCATCACTTAATTACTGCACTGCTGTTGCCTAATTATTACACTGCTGTCTCCTAATTATGGGACTGCCATCACCTAATTTCTACACTGCTGTAGCCTAATTACTACACTGCTGTAACCTAATTACTACACTGCTATAACCTAGTTACTGCACTGACATCACCTAATTACTGCACTGCCATCACCTAATTACTACACTGCCATCACCTAATTACTTCACCACCATCACCTCATTACATCCCTTGAGCTTGGTGCTATTCCTATCTGCAGTCAGTGAATATACACACACCAAGAGGTGTATATTTCTCAGTTTATGACACTGTATACACATACAATACTACGAGAGACCTGATGGTATACACAGACGACTGCTGGATAAGACGGTAGTTACGGTCTTGAAAACTGTGGGTGATAAAAAGTTGATGTAGGGTGAACTGGAGAACACATGGGGTAAACAGGGTTGTGTTCATATGGCAACATGATGTAGAGTGGACTGAAGAACATATGGGGTAAATCGGGTTGTGTTCATTTGGCACCAAATAGTCGCCCAAATTTTTTGTTTAAATTGTGGAAAATATAATAACGTAATTGTTTGTTGTTGTAGTGTTACTGTTAATATAATTATTATACCTTCAACATTTATATTACAATCTTGATTGTTAGAAATATTAAGTTTTATTTCGCAATGATAGTGTTGTTACAGTGATAGTGTTACTTGTTACAGTCATACCGTTACTTTCCAAGTAACCTGGAGGTAATAGACTGGCTTGGGTCATACTTCATCGAGCACCAGGTGGCAGAGAAAGCCATCAGTTACTTTGAGCGAGCAGCACTTATGCAGCCAGACCAGGCTAAGTGGCACTTGATGGTCGCTGCTTGTCACCGCCGCTCAGGCAACTACCAGCAGGCACTACACACCTATAAGCAGATCAACCGAAGGTTCCCTGAGAATGTTGAATGTAAGATGTAGTGTGTGGTGCTGTGTGATGCTGTATAGTGTTGTGTGGTGCTGTGTGATGCTGTATGGTGCTGTGTGGTGTGGTGTTCTGTAGTGCTGTGTGGTATGTGGTGTTGTGTGGTGCTGTGTGGTGCTGTGTGGTGTGTGGTGTTCTGCAGTGCTGTGTGTTCTGTGGTGTTGTGTGGTGCTGTATAGTGTTGTGTGGTGCTGTGTGGTGCTGTGTGGTGTGTGGTGTTCTGCAGTGCTGTGTGTTCTGTGGTTTTGTGTGGTGCTGTATAGTGTTGTGTGGTGCTGTGTGATGCTGTATGGTGCTGTGTGGTGCATGGTGTTGTGCGGTGCTGTTTGGTGTTGTGTGGTGCTGTGTGGTGTTGAGTGGTGCTGTATAGTGTTGTGTGGTGCTGTGTGATGCTGTATGGTGCTGTGTGGCGCGTGGTGTTGTGCGGTGCTGTTTGGTGTTGTGTGGTGCTGTGTGGTGTTGTGTGGTGTTGTGTTGTGCTGTTTGGTGTTGTGTGGTGCTGTGTGGTGCTTTGTGTTGTTGTGTGGTGCTGTGTGGTGTAGTGCAGTGCTGGATGATGTGTGATGCTGTGTAGTGCTGGATGATGCTGTGTGGTGTTGTGTGATGCTGGATGATGCTATGTGGTGCTGTGTGATGCTGTGGGGTGCTCTGTGGTGTTGTGTAGTGCTGTGTGATGCTATATGATGCTCTGTGATGCTTTGGGATGCTGTGTGGTGCTTTGGGATGCTGTGTGGTGCTTTGTAATCCAAGGTCTTACGTTCTACCTTTAAGCTAGCCAGGGTCATAGCTTCTACTACCCTAAAGCTAGTCAGGGTCCTAGCTTCTACTACCCTAAAGCTAGCCAGGGTCTTAGCTTCTACTACCCTAAAGCTAGCCAGGGTCTTAGCTTCTACTACCCTAAAGCTAGCCAGGGTATTAGCTTCTACTACCCTAAAGCTAGCCAGGGTCTTAGCTTCTACTACCCTAAAGCTAGCCAAGGTCTTAGCTTCTACTATCCTAAAGCTAGCCAGGGTCTTAGCTTCTACTATCCTAAAGCTAGCCAAGGTCATAGTTTCTACTATCCTAAAGCTAGCCAAGGTCTTAGCTTCTACTACCCTAAAGCTAGCCAGGGTCTTAGCTTCTACTACCGTAAAGCTAGCCAGGGTCTTAGCTTCTACTACCCTAAAGCTAGCCAGGGTCTTAGCTTCTACTACCCTAAAGCTAGCCAGGGTCTTAGTTTCTACTACCTTAAAGCTAGCCAGGGTCTTAGCTTCTACTGTCCTAAAGCTAGCCAAGGTCTTAGCTTCTACTGTCGTAAAGCTAGCCAGGGTCTTAGCTTCTACTACCCTAAAGCTAGCCAGGGTCTTAGCTTCTACTACCCTAAAGCTAGCCAGGGTCTTAGCTTCTACTGTCCTAAAGCTAGCCAAGATCTTAGCTTCTACTGTCCTAAAGCTAGCCAAGGTCTTAGCTTCTACTACCCTAAAGCTAGCCAGGGTCTTAGCTTCTACTACCCTAAAGCTAGCCAGGGTCTTAGCTTCTACTGTCCTAAAGCTAGCCAAGGTCTTAGCTTCTACTGTCCTAAAGCTAGCCAGGGTCTTAGCTTCTACTACCCTAAAGCTAGCCAAGGTCTTAGCTTCTACTACCCTAAAGCTAGCCAGGGTCTTAGCTTCTACTACCCTAAAGCTAGCCAGGGTCTTAGCTTCTACTGTCCTAAAGCTAGCCAAGGTCTTAGCTTCTACTGTCCTAAAGCTAGCCAAGGTCTTAGCTTCTACTACCCTAAAGCTAGCCAAGGTCTTAGCTTCTACTACCCTAAAGCTAGCCAGGGTCTTAGCTTCTACTGTCCTAAAGGTAGCCAAGGTCTTAGCTTCTACTGTCCTAAAGCCAATCAGTGTCTTAGCTTCTACTATCCTAAAGCTAGCCAGGGTCTTAGCTTCTACTACCCTAATGCTAGTGAAGGTCTTAGCTTCTACTGTCCTAAAGCTAGCCAGGGTCTTAGCTTCTACTATCTTAAAGCTAGCCAGGGTCTTAGCTTCTACTATCCTAAAGCCAGTCAGTGTCTTAGCTTCTACTACCCTAAAGCTAGCCAGGGTCTTAGCTTCTACTGTCGTAAAGCTAGCCAGGGTCTTAGCTTCTACTACCCTAAAGCTAGCCAGGGTCTTAGCTTCTACTGTCCTAAAGCTAGCCAAGGTCTTAGCTTCTACTGTCCTAAAGCTAGCCAGGGTCTTAGCTTCTACTTCCCTAAAGCTAGCCAGGGTCATAGCTTCTACTACCCTAAAGGTAGCCAAGGTCTTAGCTTCTACTGTCCTAAAGCCAGTCAGTGTCTTAGCTTCTACTACCCTAAAGGTAGCCAGGGTCTTAGCTTCTACTACCCTAATGCTAGTGAAGGTCTTAGCTTCTACTGTCCTAAAACTAGCCAGGGTCTTAGCTTCTACTGTCCTAAAGCTAGCCAGAGTCTTAGCTTCTTCTATCCTAAAGCCAGTCAGTGTCTTAGCTTCTACTACCGTAAGGCTAGCCAGGGTCTTAGCTTCTACTACCCTAAAGCTAGCCAGGGTCTTAGCTTCTACTACCCTAATGCTAGTGAAGGTCTTAGCTTCTACTGTCCTAAAACTAGCCAGGGTCTTAGCTTCTACTGTCCTAAAGCTAGCCAGAGTCTTAGCTTCTTCTATCCTAAAGCCAGTCAGTGTCTTAGCTTCTACTACCGTAAGGCTAGCCAGGGTCTTAGCTTCTACTACCCTAAAGCTAGCCAGGGTCTTAGCTTCTACTACCCTAAAGCTAGCCAGGGTCTTAGCTTCTACTGTCCTAAAGCTAGCCAAGGTCTTAGCTTCTACTCTCCTAAAGCTAGCCAAGGTCTTAGCTTCTACTACCCTAAAGCTAGCCAAGGTCTTAGCTTCTACTACCCTAAAGCTAGCCAGGGTCTTAGCTTCTACTGTCCTAAAGGTAGCCAAGGTCTTAGCTTCTACTGTCCTAAAGCCAATCAGTGTCTTAGCTTCTACTATCCTAAAGCTAGCCAGGGTCTTAGCTTCTACTACCCTAATGCTAGTGAAGGTCTTAGCTTCTACTGTCCTAAAGCTAGCCAGGGTCTTAGCTTCTACTATCTTAAAGCTAGCCAGGGTCTTAGCTTCTACTATCCTAAAGCCAGTCAGTGTCTTAGCTTCTACTACCCTAAAGCTAGCCAGGGTCTTAGCTTCTACTGTCATAAAGCTAGCCAGGGTCTTAGCTTCTACTACCCTAAAGCTAGCCAGGGTCTTAGCTTCTACTGTCCTAAAGCTAGCCAAGGTCTTAGCTTCTACTGTCCTAAAGCTAGCCAGGGTCTTAGCTTCTACTTCCCTAAAGCTAGCCAGGGTCATAGCTTCTACTACCCTAAAGGTAGCCAAGGTCTTAGCTTCTACTGTCCTAAAGCCAGTCAGTGTCTTAGCTTCTACTATCCTAAAGCTAGCCAGGGTCATAGCTTCTACTACCCTAAAGGTAGCCAGGGTCTTAGCTTCTACTACCCTAATGCTAGTGAAGGTCTTAGCTTCTACTGTCCTAAAACTAGCCAGGGTCTTAGCTTCTACTGTCCTAAAGCTAGCCAGAGTCTTAGCTTCTTCTATCCTAAAGCCAGTCAGTGTCTTAGCTTCTACTACCGTAAGGCTAGCCAGGGTCTTAGCTTCTACTACCCTAAAGCTAGCCAAGGTCTTAGCTTCTACTACCCTAAAGCTAGCCAGGGTCTTAGCTTCTACTACCCTAAAGCTAGCCAGGGTCTTAGCTTCTACTACCCTAATGCTAGCGAAGGTCTTAGCTTCTACTACCCTAAAGCTAGCCAAGGTCTTAGCTTCTACTGTCCTAAAGCTACCCAGGGTCTTAGCTTCTACTACCCTAAAGCTAGCCAAGGTCTTAGCTTCTACTGTCCTAAAGCTAGCCAGGGTCTTAGCTTCTACTACTCTAAAGCTAGCCAAGGTCTTAGCTTCTACTGTCCTAAAGCTAGCCAGGGTCTTAGCTTCTACTACTCTAAAGCTAGCCAAGGTCTTAGCTTCTACTGTCGTAAAGCTAGCCAGGGTCTTAGTTTCTTCTACCCTAAAGCTAGCCAGGGTCTTAGCTTCTACTACCCTAAAGCTAGCCAGGGTCTTAGCTTCTACTACCCTAAAGCTAGCCAGGGTCTTAGCTTCTACTACCCTAATGCTAGCGAAGGTCTTAGCTTCTACTACCCTAAAGCTAGCCAAGGTCTTAGCTTCTACTGTCCTAAAGCTAGCCAGGGTCTTAGCTTCTACTACCCTAAAGCTAGCCAAGGTCTTAGCTTCTACTGTCCTAAAGCTAGCCAGGGTCTTAGCTTCTACTACTCTAAAGCTAGTCAAGGTCTTAGCTTCTACTGTCGTAAAGCTAGCCAGGGTCTTAGTTTCTTCTACCCTAAAGCTAGCCAGGGTCTTAGCTTCTACTACCCTAAAGCTAGCCAGGGTCTTAGCTTCTACTACCCTAAAGCTAGCCAAGGTCTTAGCTTCTACTACCCTAAAGCTAGCCAAGGTCTTAGCTTCTACTACCCTAAAGCTAGCCAGGGTCTTAGCTTCTACTACCCTAAAGCTAGCCAGGGTCTTAGCTTCTACTACCCTAAAGCTAGCCAGGGTCTTAGCTTCTACTACCCTAAAGCTAGCCAGGGTCTTAGCTTCTACTACCCTAAAGCTAGCCAGGGTCTTAGCTTCTACTACCCTAAAGCTAGCCAAGGTCTTAGCTTCTACTACCCTAAAGCTAGCCAGGGTCTTAGCTTCTACTATCCTAAAGCTAGCCAGGGTCTTAGCTTCTACTATCCTAAAGCTAGCCAGGGTCTTAGCTTCTACTATCCTAAAGCTAGCCAGGGTCTTAGCTTCTACTATCCTAAAGCTAGCCAGGGTCTTAGCTTCTACTACCCTAAAGCTAGCCAGGGTCTTAGCTTCTGTCCTAAAACTAGCCACACTATCAGTGTAATAGATTGTAAACTATTTGTGTGATAGATATATATTACCATTTCCATGATGGATCATCAACTATTCCCTTTGTAGGCCTCAAGTTGCTGATCCGGCTGAGCAGCGACCTAGGCCTAAAAGAGGCAACAGAATACGCACAAGAGTTGAAGAAAGTTGAGCGAGCACAGGAACAACGCGACAGTAGAGCCACCAGCGGATCACGACCAGGATCACGCAGGTCAGTAGTCTTGATGGTTGACTATCCTAGACCAGTTGATCATGACCAGATCATGCAGGTCAGTAGTCTTGATGGCTGACTATCCTAGACCAGGATCATGTAGGTCAGGCTTAATTGTCTCAATTTGACTATTTCCTACTATCTCTAGCCTACCATTTAAAATTGACTATTTGTAGCCATCTGTTGACTATTATGTCTGAAATTATGAATTTTATAACTATGAGAGTATGCTGATAGTGTACTATTGTTAAGAACAATAGTTACTGTTCTATGACTGTTGCAGGTTAACAGTCATGTAATCAGTTCAACAGTCATTTAAACAGTTAATTAAACAGTCTGTCAAACAGTCAGTTAAACAGTCATTAAAAGCCATTTAAACAGAAAGTTATTCAATTAAAGTAGTGGTAACAGGTTTATACAGTGTTGTTGTTGTTGTTGTGTTGGTCAGGTCGTCATCGCGAGCGTCACGCAGCGGATCAGCAGCCTCCACCGGCTACGATGATGCTGCTGCCCCCAAGAGTCCTGCTACCAGGTACTCTCCACCTCATTTATAAGTACATTAAACCTGGCTTATAGTATCTTAAACCTCCTTTATTGTCTGTTAAACCTGACTTATTGTATGTTAAATCTGGCTTATTCTGTGTTAAACCTGCTTTATTGTGTGTTAAACCTGGCTTATTGCATGTTAAACCTGGTTTATTGCATGTTAAACCTGGCTTATTGCATGTTAAACCTGGCTTATTGTATGTTAAACCTGACTTATTGTATGTTAAACCTGCTTTATTGTGTGTTAAACCTGGCATATTGCATGTTAAACCTGGTTTATTGCATGTTAAACCTGGCTTATTGTATGTTAAACCTGGCTTATTGTATGTTAAACCTGCTTTATTGCATGTTAAACCTGGGTTATTTCATGTTAAACCAGTTTTATTGTATGATAAAACTGCTTTATTGTATATTAAACTTTGCTTATTGTATGTTAAACCTTTATTGTATGTTAAACTGTTTTTTGGTATCTTAAATCTGCTTTATTTTATATTAAACCTGCTTTATTGTGTGTTAAACCTGCATTATTATATGTTAAACCTGCTTTATTGTATGTTATACCTGGCTTATTTTATGTTAAACCTGACTTATTTTATGTTAAACCTGACTTATTTTATGTTAAACCTGGCTCTGCTGCATGTTAAACTTGGCTCTGTTGCATATTTAACCTGTCTCTATTGCTTGTTAAACCTGACTTTATTGCATGTTAAACCTGGCTCTGTTACTATTGTCTATTGCTCTAATTCTGTAATAGAGAGCCAGGACACAATTAACACTGGTTAAAATTGAATTTTTGTGACTATCTCTAGTTGACTATTTCCAACTACAGCCTCTCCTCACTTAACCCTTTGACTGTTTCGTCTGTATATATACGTCTTACGAGCCAGTGTTTTGGATGTATATATACTCAATAATTCTAGCGGCTTCAAATCAGCTGGAGAAAGCTGGTAGGCCCACATGTGAGAGAATGGGTCTTTGTGGTCAGTGTGCACTATACTGTATAGAAAAAATCCTGAAATTGAGACACATGTGCAACATCTGGGTATCTTTATTGTAGACGTTTTGCCATCCAGTGGCTTTATCAATACAAATTCCAGGACATAACTTGAAGACAGGAGAACTATGTACAGAAGATGAGGTGTTGCGGCCCCTGCCAAACTAGCGGTTAAATAGTTAACCTGCCGGCCGGCAGTACCACTGGGTGCGTCATCAAACCCAATGTGGGGGCTGCTGAGCCGGCCTTAGAGCAGTAAGAGCCTGAGTGCCTCACGGTACACACCTACGCAGTAGGTACCTGACCACCGAAGGGTACACGTCTACTGGCTTTAGTAACAGTATGTACCAGAGCGCCTCGCTGTACACACCTAAGCAGTAGGTACCTGACCACCGAAGGGTACACGTCTACTGGCTTTAGTAACAGTATGTACCAGAGCGCCTCGCTGTACACACCTAAGCAGTAGGTACCTGACCACCGAAGGGTACACGTCTACTGGCTTTAGAAATATTATGTACCTGAGCGCCTCGCTGTACACACCTAAGCAGTAGGTACCTGACCACCGAAGGGTACACGTCTACTGGCTTCAACATTAAGTACCTGAACTCCTCAGGGTACACGTCTATGCAGTAGGTACCTGACCACCGAATCGTACCTATCTACTGGCGTTAGAAGAACCGCTCACCGCAGCTCACTGAGTCTGTTGGCCTCAGTTACTTGACGGCCGCATTCAGTGAGCTTGCAGCATGGTGTTCGGCTAGCGGTGTGTCAACCGCCTTTGGAGAGGATTTACTGGACTACCGGTGATGTCTGTGGACTCACCGTCTACGTTGATCAACTGTGGGCCGGAGTCGTCAGATGCTGTTTAGTGGGACATTACATGAAGAAAAGGTTGGAGTGTTACACTGAACTGGGCCAGGACCGTAGTGTGACACTGAGGGACGTACGATGGAGTGGAACACTGAGATATGCACAGGACCGTAGTGGAACACTGAGATGAAAAGGGTGTCGTGGGACACTGAAGATGGCCTGGTTGTAGTGTACACTGAACAGTGTCGTGTGACTGACTTCGTGTCGTGAGAGGCAGTTGATTGTAATTTATTATTATAAAAATGTTATTTATAATTTATTATTTTAGCATAGAGATATATATATATAGTGACACAGTAGTGTCAAGAATTGTACCCTGTGTAGGGTTATTTATTAATTATATTTTAGTAAAATGCTGATTATAATTTATTATAGTAACATGTACATATTATTATTATATCATAGTTCAAATACCTCTAGACCAAAGATAGTTGATTTTTATATATTAAAGATTAATTTATATTAATGTGTGTATTTATGTATCCCGAACTCTTTATTACAAAAGGAGTAAATCTTACCATCTTCTTTTAAAAATTACTTTTTTGTAATATATGAGTGGCCTGTCCGGGAGGATAATGATTATCTAGAATGATTTCTGGACGATCATATCCGGGATGACGGTTCGGGATACATATTACATTGATCTTTGTGTGTCGGTCCTTTTGTGGTGGGGGTGTTGCGGCCCCTGCCAAACTAGCGGTTAAATAGTTAACCTGCCGGCCGGCAGTACCACTGGGTGCGTCATCAAACCCAATGTGGGGGCTGCTGAGCCGGCCTTAGAGCAGTAAGAGCCTGAGTGCCTCACGGTACACACCTACGCAGTAGGTACCTGACCACCGAAGGGTACACGTCTACTGGCTTTAGTAACAGTATGTACCAGAGCGCCTCGCTGTACACACCTAAGCAGTAGGTACCTGACCACCGAAGGGTACACGTCTACTGGCTTTAGTAACAGTATGTACCAGAGCGCCTCGCTGTACACACCTAAGCAGTAGGTACCTGACCACCGAAGGGTACACGTCTACTGGCTTTAGAAATATTATGTACCTGAGCGCCTCGCTGTACACACCTAAGCAGTAGGTACCTGACCACCGAAGGGTACACGTCTACTGGCTTCAACATTAAGTACCTGAACTCCTCAGGGTACACGTCTATGCAGTAGGTACCTGACCACCGAATCGTACCTATCTACTGGCGTTAGAAGAACCGCTCACCGCAGCTCACTGAGTCTGTTGGCCTCAGTTACTTGACGGCCGCATTCAGTGAGCTTGCAGCATGGTGTTCGGCTAGCGGTGTGTCAACCGCCTTTGGAGAGGATTTACTGGACTACCGGTGATGTCTGTGGACTCACCGTCTACGTTGATCAACTGTGGGCCGGAGTCGTCAGATGCTGTTTAGTGGGACATTACATGAAGAAAAGGTTGGAGTGTTACACTGAACTGGGCCAGGACCGTAGTGTGACACTGAGGGACGTACGATGGAGTGGAACACTGAGATATGCACAGGACCGTAGTGGAACACTGAGATGAAAAGGGTGTCGTGGGACACTGAAGATGGCCTGGTTGTAGTGTACACTGAACAGTGTCGTGTGACTGACTTCGTGTCGTGAGAGGCAGTTGATTGTAATTTATTATTATAAAAATGTTATTTATAATTTATTATTTTAGCATAGAGATATATATATATAGTGACACAGTAGTGTCAAGAATTGTACCCTGTGTAGGGTTATTTATTAATTATATTTTAGTAAAATGCTGATTATAATTTATTATAGTAACATGTACATATTATTATTATATCATAGTTCAAATACCTCTAGACCAAAGATAGTTGATTTTTATATATTAAAGATTAATTTATATTAATGTGTGTATTTATGTATCCCGAACTCTTTATTACAAAAGGAGTAAATCTTACCATCTTCTTTTAAAAATTACTTTTTTGTAATATGAGGTAATCAGTCCCTCAACCTAGCAGTAGTTGCGAAGAGCACTGTAGTCTGCTACCCGTCCCATTTCCACCTGACGCTACTATATAAGCGTCAGGCGCCTTGCTTCTGCTTCAGAATCTCCACAACTACGGTGCTCTTCGCACCTACTGCTAGGTTGAGGGACTGATTACCTCATCTTCTGTACATAGTTCTCCTGTCTTCAAGTTATGTCCTGGAATTTGCGTTGATAAAGCCACTGGATGGCGAAACGTCTACAATAAAGATATCCAGATGTTGCACACATGTCTCAATTTCATCTTGTCGGTATTGTATACCATTCTTGTACAAAAAAAATCCTGCAGCACGCAGTGCATAATGAGAGAAAAAAAACTCCAACCGTGTTCTTGGATTAAAATGCCGACTTTGAGGTGTATTTTTCTATAGGAATTATGGTTGTATTCTCGTTTTCTTGGTCTCATTTAATAGAATAGAAAACACATTCCAGAAATAGAGATGATTTTTGATTAGTTTCATGATGAAGACAACCTTGAAATTGAGCTCAAAGTAGCAGAAATGTTCGATTTTTACCAAAGTTCAGGAGTAAGCAAATCACACCACACGTCCAATACACATCAACTGGGGAGTCTAATATTCTTTCACTAGTGCACTGATATTATTTATACCATTTTTAAAATAATGCAGTTGTCTGCATAACAGTAAATTTTGTATTTTTTGTATGAATAAAAAATCAAAATAGAAAGCAATAGTAATATAAGAGGGGCCTGGAAATGTGACTAATGAACAGAGGATATGTTATTTTAGTGCCAAGAATGTCTACATTGTTTATTCTGGACCCTATTTTGAAATTGGCATCTTTTTTAATTTGTGTGAAATTGGCCAAATTGCCAATTTCTGACCACTTTATTGGGTAGTTGAAATCGGTAAATGGGCAGTTTTTTGGACTCAGTTGTTAGAAAAAATTGAGTTCTAAAGAAATAGCTATGAGTTTGGTCAACTGGAACAATGGAATTGACCGAAAATAAGGCTCAAAGTCGGCAAAATTGCCGATGCGTATATATCACCGAGATCGCTAGCTTCGCAGGAGCGTAATTCCATAAGTTTTCAATCAAATTTCATACTTTTGGTGTCATTACCATCGGAAAAAGATTATTTTATCATTTCATAAGAAAAAAATAATTCTTTTTTTTTCCAAAAATTTTTTAGCACCAGGAGACACTTCAGGATTTGGGGTCGTGACAGTCAAAGGGTTAATTTACGACGGAATTCCATTCCTAAGATCACGTCGGTAAACTAATTCTTCACTAAGCAAAGATCATATGTACTATAATGGTAGTGAGTTTGTGTCAACCATCTTTAATATTGTTTTAATGTCACCTTTGCACCATTTATAACATTTCTGGTATACAGTGGACCCCCGCATAACAATCACCTCCGAATGCGACCAATTATGTAAGTGTATTTATGTAAGTCCGTTTGTACGTGTATGTTTGGGGGTCTGAAATGGACTAATCTATTTTTTTTTTTTTTATTATCACACCGGCCGATTCCCACCAAGGCAGGGTGGCCCGAAAAAGAAAAACTTTCACCATCATTCACTCCATCACTGTCTTGCCAGAAGGGTGCTTTACACTACAGTTTTTAAACTGCAACATTAACACCCCTCCTTCAGAGTGCAGGCACTGTACTTCCCATCTCCAGGACTCAAGTCCGGCCTGCCGGTTTCCCTGAATCCCTTCATAAATGTTACTTTGCTCACACTCCAACAGCACGTCAAGTATTAAAAACCATTTGTCTCCATTCACTCCTATCAAACACGCTCACGCATGCCTGCTGGAAGTCCAAGCCCCTCGCACACAAAACCTCCTTTACCCCCTCCCTCCAACCCTTCCTAGGCCGACCCCTACCCCGCCTTCCTTCCACTACAGACTGATACACTCTTGAAGTCATTCTGTTTCGCTCCATTCTCTCTACATGTCCGAACCACCTCAACAACCCTTCCTCAGCCCTCTGGACAACAGTTTTGGTAATCCCGCACCTCCTCCTAACTTCCAAACTACGAATTCTCTGCATTATATTCACACCACACATTGCCCTCAGACATGACATCTCCACTGCCTCCAGCCTTCTCCTCGCTGCAACATTCATCACCCACGCTTCACACCCATATAAGAGCGTTGGTAAAACTATACTCTCATACATTCCCCTCTTTGCCTCCAAGGACAAAGTTCTTTGTCTCCACAGACTCCTAAGTGCACCACTCACTCTTTTTCCCTCATCAATTCTATGATTCACCTCATCTTTCATAGACCCATCTGCTGACACGTCCACTCCCAAATATCTGAATACGTTCACCTCCTCCATACTCTCTCCCTCCAATCTGATATTCAATCTTTCATCACCTAATCTTTTTGTTATCCTCATAACCTTACTCTTTCCTGTATTCACCTTTAATTTTCTTCTTTTGCACACCCTACCAAATTCATCCACCAATCTCTGCAACTTCTCTTCAGAATCTCCCAAGAGCACAGTGTCATCAGCAAAGAGCAGCTGTGACAACTCCCACTTTGTGTGTGATTCTTTATCTTTTAACTCCACGCCTCTTGCCAAGACCCTCGCATTTACTTCTCTTACAACCCCATCTATAAATATATTAAACAACCACGGTGACATCACACATCCTTGTCTAAGGCCTACTTTTACTGGGAAAAAATTTCCCTCTTTCCTACATACTCTAACTTGAGCCTCACTATCCTCGTAAAAACTCTTCGCTGCTTTCAGTAACCTACCTCCTACACCATACACTTGCAACATCTGCCACATTGCCCCCCTATCCACCCTGTCATACGCCTTTTCCAAATCCATAAATGCCACAAAGACCTCTTTAGCCTTATCTAAATACTGTTCACTTATATGTTTCACTGTAAACACCTGGTCCACACACCCCCTACCTTTCCTAAAGCCTCCTTGTTCATCTGCTATCCTATTCTCCGTCTTACTCTTAATTCTTTCAATTATAACTCTACCATACACTTTACCAGGTACACTCAACAGACTTATCCCCCTATAATTTTTGCACTCTCTTTTATCCCCTTTGCCTTTATACAAAGGAACTATGCATGCTCTCTGCCAATCCCTAGGTACCTTACCTTCTTCCATACATTTATTAAATAATTGCACCAACCACTCCAAAACTATATCCCCACCTGCTTTTAACATTTCTATCTTTATCCCATCAATCCCGGCTGCCTTACCCCCTTTCATTTTACCTACTGCCTCACGAACTTCCCCCACACTCACAACTGGCTCTTCCTCACTCCTACAAGATGTTATTCCTCCTTGCCCTATACACGAAATCACAGCTTCCCTATCTTCATCAACATTTAACAATTCCTCAAAATATTCCTTCCATCTTCCCAATACCTCTAACTCTCCATTTAATAACTCTCCTCTCCTATTTTTAACTGACAAATCCATTTGTTCTCTAGGCTTTCTTAACTTGTTAATCTCACTCCAAAACTTTTTCTTATTTTCAACAAAATTTGTTGATAACATCTCACCCACTCTCTCATTTGCTCTCTTTTTACATTGCTTCACCACTCTCTTAACTTCTCTCTTTTTCTCCATATACTCTTCCCTCCTTGCATCACTTCTACTTTGTAAAAACTTCTCATATGCTAACTTTTTCTCCCTTACTACTCTCTTTACATCATCATTCCACCAATCGCTCCTCTTCCCTCCTGCACCCACTTTCCTGTAACCACAAACTTCTGCTGAACACTCTAACACTACATTTTTAAACCTACCCCATACCTCTTCGACCCCATTGCCTATGCTCTCATTAGCCCATCTATCCTCCAATAGCTGTTTATATCTTACCCTAACTGCCTCCTCTTTTAGTTTATAAACCTTCACCTCTCTCTTCCCTGATGCTTCTATTCTCCTTGTATCCCATCTACCTTTTACTCTCAGTGTAGCTACAACTAGAAAGTGATCTGATATATCTGTGGCCCCTCTATAAACATGTACATCCTGAAGTCTACTCAACAGTCTTTTATCTACCAATACATAATCCAACAAACTACTGTCATTTCGCCCTACATCATATCGTGTATACTTATTTATCCTCTTTTTCTTAAAATATGTATTACCTATAACTAAACCCCTTTCTATACAAAGTTCAATCAAAGGGCTCCCATTATCATTTACACCTGGCACCCCAAACTTACCTACCACACCCTCTCTAAAAGTTTCTCCTACTTTAGCATTCAAGTCCCCTACCACAATTACTCTCTCACTTGGTTCAAAGGCTCCTATACATTCACTTAACATCTCCCAAAATCTCTCTCTCTCCTCTGCATTCCTCTCTTCTCCAGGTGCATACACGCTTATTATGACCCACTTCTCGCATCCAACCTTTACTTTAATCCACATAATTCTTGAATTTACACATTCATATTCTCTTTTCTCCTTCCATAACTGATCATTTAACATTACTGCTACCCCTTCCTTTGCTCTAACTCTCTCAGATACTCCAGATTTAATCCCATTTATTTCCCCCCACTGAAACTCTCCTACCCCCTTCAGCTTTGCTTCGCTTAGGGCCAGGACATCCAACTTCTTTTCATTCATAACATCAGCAATCATCTGTTTCTTGTCATCCGCACTACATCCACGCACATTTAAGCAACCCAGTTTTATAAAGTTTTTCTTCTTCTCTTTTTTAGTAATTGTATACAGGAGAAGGGGTTACTAGCCCATTGCTCCCGGCATTTTAGTCGCCTCATACGACACGCATGGCTTACGGAGGAAAGATTCTTTTCCACTTCCCCATGGACAATAGAAGAAATAAAAAAGAACAAGAGCTATTTAGAAAAAGGAGAAAAACCTAGATGTATGTATATATATATATATATATATGGGAACAAATTCGGTCAGTACTGGCACCTGAACATACTTCTGGAGTGAAAAAATATCGTTAACCGGGGGTCCACTGTATTTTTAAATGTTTATACAGTAGTGTACTGTATATTGTAATGAACAGAATAGAGGAAATCAGCTCTAATATACATTATTTAGGTCTGCATATTGGTCAGAGAGCCTGTTGTAAGCCAGAGTCGTCGGTAAATAAATACGTCACTATGTGAGGAGAGGCTGTATACATGTACGTATTTAGTCGACTATTTATGACTATCTATAGTAGACTATTTGTGACTATCTCTAGTCGATTATTTCTGACTATCTCTGGTCGACTATTTCCAGCTGTCTCTAGTTGATTATTTCTAACTATCTCTAGTCGACTATTGATAATAATAATAATACACTAAACGTGCATGTACACACATATTTACACACACCCCTCTGGGTTTTCTTCTATTTTCTTGCTAGTTCTTGTTCTTGTTTATTTCCTCTTATCTCCATGGGGAAGTGGAACAGAATTCTTCCTCTGTAAACCATGCGTGTTGTAAGAGAAAACTAACATGCCGGGAGCAAGGGGCTAGTAACCCCTTCTCCTGCATATATTACTAAAGCTAAAAAGAAAAACTTTTGCTTTTCTTTTTAGGTCACCCTGCCTTGGTGGGAGATGGCCGGGTCATAGAGGCAAAATATAATATAATAATAATTATTTCTACAAGTCCATAATACAACTTATACAGACCATAGCTGACATAAATGACATACTATATAGAAAGACCCTGGTTATGTAGAGCATTTCCCACAACTTAAGTTAATTTTGTCCCCAGTCCACTAACACTCAGGTACCTGCTTACTGCTAGGTGAACATGAAGAGCAAGTGTAAGATGACCACACCCAGGTACCTACTTACTGCTGGGTGAACAGGAATAGCAGGTATAGTCGCCTCTTATGACATGCATGACTTATGGAGGAAGAATTCTGTTCCACTTCCTTATGGAGAAATGAGGAAATAAGCAAGAACAAGAACTATTAACCCTTTTGGGGTTAACATCACAGCTTTGAAGCCAGGGTCGGTCCCATAAAACTACGCCAAAATTCTAGCAGCTTCCAGTCTTGCGGGAGAAAGCTGGTAGGTGTACATATAAGAGAATGGGTCTGCGTGGTCAGTGTGTGCAGTATAAAAAAAATCCTACAGCACGCAGTGCATAATGAGACATTAAAAACCGCAGCTGTGTTTTTGGTGTAAAACAGCGAATTTGCGGTGTATTCTCATATGGTTGTATTCTCGATTTCTTGGTCTCATTTGATAGAAGGGAAGATATATTACAGAAATAGTTGTCATTTTGATTGGTTTACAGAATAAAAGTAGCTTGAAATTGAGCTCAAAGTAGCAGAAATGTTTAATTTTTCCCATTGTTCAAGCATAAACAAAGCATATCATGTGTCCAATACACATTAACTGGTGGGTCTAATATGCATTCATGAATGCACTAACATTATTTATACAATTATTACCATTATGCAGTAGTCTGAATAACAGTAAGTCTATTTTTTGTGTGAATAAAAATTCAAAATAGAAGCATAATATAAGAGGGGCCCGGAGATGTGACTAATAAACATATAAAATGTTATTTTAGTGCTAGGAATGTCTGCATTATTTATTCTGGACCCTATTTTGAAATTGGCCTTTCTTAAATTTTGTGTGAAATTGGCCAAATTAGTAATTTCTGATCACTTTATTGGGTAGTTGAAATGGGTAAATGGGCAGTGTCTTCTACTCACTCAGTAGAACAAAAAGAGTGTTAGCAAAATAGCTATGAATATAGTCAACTGGAACAAAGGAATTGACCCAAAATAGGGCTCAAAGTGGACAAAATCAGTGCATAAATATCGTTGAGACTGCTAACTTTATGACAGTGTAATTCCGTAAGTTTTCCATCAAATTTCATGCTTTTGGTTTCATTACATTACATATTACAAACTAGTAATACCACAGGGAGTGATCATGTCGGAGGATCTCACCTTCAAGGACCATAACATTGTATCAGTCGCATCTGCTAGAAAAATGACAGGATGGATAATGAGAACCTTCAAAACTAGGGAGGCCAAGCCCATGATGACACTCTTCAGGTCACTTGTTCTATCTAGGCTGGAATATTGCTGCACACTAACAGCACCTTTCAAGGCAGGTGAAATTGCTGACCTAGAAAATGTACAGAGAACCTTCACGGCGTGCATAACGGAGATAAAACACCTCAATTACTGGGAGCGCTTGAGGTTCCTGAACCTGTATTCCCTGGAACGCAGGTGGGAGAGATACATGATTATATACACCTGGAAAATCCTAGAGGGACTAGTACCAAACTTGCACACGAAAATCACTCACAACGAAAGCAAAAGACTTGGCAGACGATGCAACATCCCCCAATGAAAAGCAGGGGTGTCACTAGCACGTTAAAAGACCATACAATAAGTGTCAGGGGCCCGAGACTGTTCAACTGCCTCCCAGCATACATAAGGGGGATTACCAACAGACCCCTGGCAGTCTTCAAGCTGGCACTGGACAAGCACCTAAAGTCGGTTCCTGACCAGCCGGGCTGTGGCTCGTACGTTGGTTTGCGCGCAGCCAGCAGTAACAGCCTGGTTGATCAGGCTCTGATCCACCAGGAGGCCTGGTCACAGACCGGGCAGTAGGGGCGTTGACCCCCCGGAACTCTCTCCAGGTAAACCTTCAGAAAAAGATTCTCTTATCATTTCATAAGAAAAAATATTTTTTCCTTTATTAGATTCTTCTACCCTGTGAGCAAGTTTGCAAACGGGTCTCGACCTTCAAAGGGTTAAGAAAATAGAAGAAAACCCAGATGTGTGTGTATATATATGCTTGTACATGCATGCATAGTGTGACCTAAGTGTAAGTAGAAGTAGGAAGACATACCTGGTATCCTGCATTTTTATGAGACAGAAAAGAACACAACCTATCCTACCATCATGTACAACAATTACAGGTACCGGTATGTATGATCATTTAACCCGTAAACGGTCCAAGCAGATCTACGTTCACATGTGTAGCGCTACAAAAGTAGATCTACGTTTTTTTTACATATTTTCAAATATAACAAAAAAAAAAAAGAGTAGATCCAAGTTTTTTTACACATTTTCAAATGTAAAAAAACAAAAAGAAGATCTACTTTTTTTACATACTTTCAAATGTTGAAAAAACGTATATATACGTTTGGACCGTTTACGGGTTAAAGAAAGGAGGCTGCTCAGCCTATGCTTCCAAAATAATTTATACCACAGTAGAGATGCTTTCCTCATATCATCTGGAATGACACTCATTCTTTTTAATATTTTTTTTAAACTTTCTATAATTACTCTATTACTCTGTAATAAACTTGAATCAAAAATACATTATCTTGTCCTCTGCTGTTATATTACCTTAAAAAATAGATAAAAACAAACTTGTATGAAAACATTGTGTATTACCAGCACTGGAACCCATTGCATTATATTACCTCTAATTATAACTTCCTGTAGTGGACTACTTCATGGAACTCATTGTTCAGACTGATCAAGCCTTGGCTGGACCTTTCTCTTATTTTAATAATAATAATATTTATTACAGTGTGAGTGGTGGTAGTATTGATTACAGTGTTTCTGGTTAATAATGTTTATTACAGTGTGACTGATGGGAGTATTAGTGGTTATAGTGTTCCTGGGTAATCATAATCAATCAATCAATCACGTTTATTCTCTATAAGGATTACAATGCAGGGTTTACAGGTTTTGGGTATTGTGTGGTTTACATGTTATGAAATACTAATTACAGAGAGGGCCACTAGGACACCTAGCATGGCTAGGCATTTCGAGGAGACTTAGATTAATTCTTAACTCTAAATTATTTCAAATTATGGAGTAAGTTGGAATTAAGGCTAAGTGACTAAATCATAGTTTGTGAGTTTAGCAATGTGAATGGTTTTGTTTTGGCACAATACATAGTTTCTATATTGGAGTATCACAGGCAAGCTTATGACTACTTAGGATTCATTATTTTAAGATTAAGATTCGTATTTCTGTGTTTATAGTCAAATGGGTGAGTGAGTGAGGGTAAGTGTGGACCACCAGGTGGTTTTCATGTAATTAGTTGACGAGGTGTATCAGGGAGATAAGATGTTTTCTAACGGTAGTTTTGAAGGTGATGAATGTGTCTGCAGTTCTAGAGTTTTCAGGTAGGGTGTTCCAGATTTTAGGGCCTTTGACATACATTGAATTTTTGTAAAGGTTTAGTCGGACACGGGGAATGTCATAGAGATGTTTGTGTCTGGTGTTATGCCTGTGGGTTCTGTCACAACTATCAAGAAAGCGTTTTAGGTCAAGGTTAATATTGGAATTTAAGGTCCTGTAGATGTAGATTGCACAGTAGTAAGTGTGGATGTTCTGAACAGGGAGTAAGTTTAGATCTATGAAGAGTGGGGGGGTGTTAATGTTATCATCACAGAGCCAGTGGTTGCAACATGCCAGGGTAATAATAATAATGTTATTATCACAGAGACAGTGGTCGCAGCGTGCCAGGGTAATAATAATAATGTTATCACAGAGCCAGTGCTGGCAATGGTCGCAGCGTGCCAGGGTAATAATAATAATGTTATCATAACAGAGCCAGTGCTCGCAGTGGTCGCAGCGTGCCAGGGTCGGCACTCAGTGGTGGTCGAGCCACCAGACTCTCCCTGAATGACCTGGATGAGAACGAGCCCTTTGTGCCGGCCAATAAGCAAGTTGGTGAGTAACAACCTTCTTACTTACCACTTACAACAAGAATATTCAAGAATATCTAACATATTAACCCTTTCAAGGTTGGTGTCATATTAGTATGGCTTACAAGACAGTGTTGGTGCTGTATTAATATGCCAAAGTTCTAGCGGCTTCAGATCTAGCTGGAGAAAGCTGGTTGATCTAAATGTGAGAGAACGTGTCTGCATGGTCAGTGTGCACTGTATAAAAAAATCCTGAAACACGCAGTGCAAAATGAGAAAAAAAAAACTCCAGCCGTGTTTTTGGTTTAAAACACCGACTTTGAGGTGCATTTTCATATGGTATTTATTGTTGTATTCTCATTTTCTTGGTCTCATTTGATAGAATGGAAAATATATTATAGAAATAGAGATGATTTTGATTGGTTTCACGATGAAAAGTATCTTGAAATTGAGTTCAAAGTTGCGGAAATGTTCGATTTTTGCCGATGATCAGGAGTAAACATATGATGTCACCGTCCAGTACATGTCCAATTGGCCAGTTTAATGCACAGTTATGAATGGGTTGACATTATTTATACAATTATTACAATAATGCAGTAGTCTGCATAACAGTAAATCTTCTATTTTTTGTGTGAATAAAAATTCAAAATGGAAAGCAAGAGTAATATAAGAGGGACCTGGAGACATGACTGATGAACAGAGAAAATGTTATTTTAGTGCCAGGAATGTCTGTATTGTTTATTCTGGACCCTATTTTGAAATTGGCATCTTTTGAAATTTGTGTGAAATTGACCAAATTTCGAATTTCTGACCATGTTATTGGGAAGTTGAAATCGGTAAATGAGCGGTTTCTTGTATTCAGTCGATAGAACAAATGGAATTCTAGCGAAATACAGTGGACCCCCGCATAACGATTACCTCCGAATGTGACCAATTATGTAAGTGTATTTATGTAAGTGAGTTTGTACGTGTATGTTTGGGGGTCTGAAATGGACTAATCTACTTCACAATATTTCTTATGGGAACAAATTCAGAGTGAACAACTTCTGGAGTGAAAAAATATCGTTAACCGGGGGTCCACTGTAGTTGTGAATTTGGTCGACTGGAACATTGAAATTGGCCAAAATAGGGCTCAAATTGGGCAAAATCGTCGATGTGTATATATCGCTGAGATCGCTAACTTCGCGAGAGCGTAATTCCATAAGTTTTCCATCAAATTTTGCACTTTTGGCATCATTACCATCGGGAAAAGATTCTCGACAGTGCAAAAGGGTTAGTGAATATTCATTAATGTTCAGTTATCTAATAATATTCATGAATATTCAATAATCGTCACTAATAACAATAATCATATATTAATGCAAATAATATAATAAAAATATTAAATTTTGGATGGTTTTTTGTAGTTGGTGGATAGTCAGGATAACAACCAAGTAAAATAGTTGGCAGTTGAGTTATTTTGATCCATGAGACTTTAAATAAGCTTAAAAGTGGCCAGATCTCAAAATAGGACCAAAAGTGGATGTGACTTAAATTAGGCCTCAAAGTGGGTGAATCTCACAATAAGTCTAAAAGTAGTCAAATTATTTTTTCATGATTTCCAGACAGCAGTTATGTTGATCCACTGGGTCCACCGCAGGAGCGGCCGCGGACCAGTCTCCGCCGGAAACAAGACGACGACGACTTCGCCGACGAGGAACTGGGTGACGACCTGTTGCCTGAGTGATGACTTGACGCATGTCGACAGTCGAGCTTATAACCGGGGCGCTGTTTGGCATGATTACCACGACTGCTGCTATATGCACCACCGCCACTACACACTTATGATTTTTCACTCCACCTAAACAAGCAGTATATAAAATATAAACTTCGTCTATATACAGCCAACTCTCTTATAAAATACCTGTATATACAGTCAGTTCTATTATAAAGTTCCTCTATATACATTAAGTTATAAAGTTCCTCTATAAACAGTCAGTGCTCTTATAAAACTCCACTATATACAGTTAAGAATTATGAAGCTCCACTATATAGCCGTTGGTACACCTATAAGTCAGCATGGCACTGTTGAGCTTCCATTATGAAACACAAAGCCTTGACTAGTATGTATGATTCCGCTAATCAGTCGCATAAATCGACTCGGTTCTATTCAGAATTACCAAAGGATAAAAAACCTGTATTTTTTATTTAATTTTATTATAAATAAACAAGGAAAATATTAAATTTTTTATTTTAGCACAACAGACTGAGCTGTTTTTCTCTCTAGTTCTTCGTTCATGACCTTGTATTTCTTGATGAGTTTATCTCTGTCTCGACAGACTTGCTCGCTATGGTCGACGTTGTTGTCAGCGTCTAGAACTTGTAGTTTTAAAGGCATCTAGAGATTTTTTAATGTTTTTTCATACTCTTTGATGGTCATTTCCTTTGTTCGCACAATGTCTATTTGTTAGACGACGACGTTGATCTCTTCAAACACTTTCAGTCCACCTTAATTAGAATGGTCACTATAAGTCGTTCCATCAACCTTATTCATCCTTTCAAAGACACTCCGTCCATCTTAATTAGAAAGGTCACTATCAGTCTTTCCAGGTACTGACTACTTTCTATCATGACTGAGGTACTGACTACCTTCTGTCATGACTGAGGTACTGACTACCTTCTATCATGACTGAGGTACTGACTACCTTCTATCATGACTGAGGTACTGACTACCTTCTATCATGACTGAGGTACTGACTACCTTCTATCATGACTGTGGTACTGACTACCTTCTATCATGACTGTGGTACTGACTACCTTCTATCATGACTGAGGTACTGACTACCTTCTATCATGACTGAGGTACTGACTACCTTCTATCATGACTGAGGTACTGACTACCTTCTATCATGACTGAGGTACTGACTACCTTCTATCATGACTGAGGTACTGACTACCTTCTGTCATGACTGAGGTACTGACTACCTTCTATCATGACTGAGGTACTGACTACCTTCTATCATGACTGTGGTACTGACTACCTTCTATCATGACTGAGGTACTGACTACCTTCTATCATGACTGAGGTACTGACTACCTTCTGTCATGACTGAGGTACTGACTACCTTCTATCATGACTGTGGTACTGACTACCTTCTATCATGACTGAGGTACTGACTACCTTCTGTCATGACTGAGGTACTGACTACCTTCTATCATGACTGAGGTACTGACTACCTTCTATCATGACTGAGGTACTGACTACCTTCTGTCATGACTGAGGTACTGACTACCTTCTATCATGACTGAGGTACTGACTACCTTCTATCATGACTGAGGTACTGACTACCTTCTATCATGACTGAGGTACTGACTACCTTCTATCATGACTGAGGTACTGACTACCTTCTATCATGACTGAGGTACTGACTACCTTCTATCATGACTGAGGTACTGACTACCTTCTATCATGACTGAGGTACTGACTACCTTCTATCATGACTGAGGTACTGACTACCTTCTATCATGACTGAGGTACTGACTACCTTCTATCATGACTGAGGTACTGACTACCTTCTATCATGACTGAGGTACTGACTACCTTCTATCATGACTGAGGTACTGACTACCTTCTATCATGACTGAGGTACTGACTACCTTCTATCATGACTGAGGTACTGACTACCTTCTATCATGACTGAGGTACTATCTACCTTCTGTCATGGCTGAGGCACTGACTACCTTCTATCATGATTGAGGTACTGACTACCTTCTACTATGACTGAGGGACTGACTACCTTCTGTCATGACTGAGATAAAGACCACCTTCTATCATGACTGAAGTAATGATGGCTTTCTATCATGACTTAGGTACTGACTACTTTCTATCATGATTGAGGCACTGACTACCTTCTATCATAACTGAGGGACTGACTGCCTTCTATCATGACTGAGGTACTGACTACCATCTATCATAACTGAGGGACTGACTACCTTCTATCATGACTGAGGTGCTGATTACCTTCTATCATAACTGAGGAACTGACTACATTCTATCATGACTGAGGTACTGACTACCTTCTATCATGACTGAGGTACTGACTACTTTCTATCATGACTGAAGCACTGACTACCTTCTATCATAACTGAGGGACTGACTACCTTCTATCATGACTGAGGTACTGACTACTTTCTATCATGACTGAGGTACTGACTACCTTCCATCATAACTGAGAGACTGACTACTTTCTATCATGACTGAGGCACTGACTACCTTCTATCATGACTGAGGTACTGACTACTTTCTATCATAACTGAGGGACTGACTACCTTCCATCATAACTGAGAGACTGACTACTTTCTATCATGACTGAGGTACTGACTACCTTCTATCATGACTGAGGTACTGACTACCTTCTATCATAACTGAGGTACTGACTACCTTCTATCATGACTGAGGTACTGACTACCTTCTATCATGACTGAGGTACTGACTACCTTCTATCATGACTGAGGTACTGACTACCTTCTATCATGACTGAGGTACTGACTACCTTCTATCATGACTGAGGTACTGACTACCTTCTATCATGACTGAGGTACTGACTACCTTCTATCATGACTGAGGTACTGACTACCTTCTATCATGACTGAGGTACTGACTACCTTCTATCATGACTGAGGTACTGACTACCTTCTATCATGACTGAGGTACTGACTACCTTCTATCATGACTGAGGTACTGACTACCTTCTATCATGACTGAGGTACTGACTACCTTCTATCATGACTGAGGTACTGACTACCTTCCATCATAACTGAGGGACTGACTACCTTCTATCATGACTGTGGTACTGACTACCTTCCATCATGACTGAGGTACTGACTACATTCTATCATGACTGAGGCACTGACTACCTTCTATCATGACTGAGGTACTGACTACCTTCTATCATAACTGAGGGACTGACTACCTTCTATCATGACTGAGGTACTGACTACCTTCTATCATGACTGAGGTACTGACTACCTTCTATCATGACTGAGGTACTGACTACCTTCTCTCATGACTGAGGTACTGACTACCTTCTATCATGACTGAGGTACTGACTACCTTCCATCGTGTCTGAGGTACTGACTACCTTCTATCATGACTGTGGTACTGACTACCTTCCATCATGACTGAGGTACTGACTACATTCTATCATGACTGAGGCACTGACTACCTTCTATCATGACTGAGGTACTGACTACCTTCTATCATGACTGAGGTACTGACTACCTTCTATCATGACTGTGGTACTGACTACCTTCCATCATGACTGAGGTACTGACTACCTTCTATCATGACTGACGTACTGACTACTTTCTATCATAACTGAGGTACTGACTACCTTCTATCATAACTGAGGTACTGACTACCTTCTATCATGACTGAGGTACTGACTACCTTCTATCATGACTGAGGTACTGACTACCTTCTATCATGACTGAGGTACTGACTACCTTCTATCATAACTGAGGGACTGACTACTTTCTATCATGACTGAGGCACTGACTACCTTCTATCATGACTGAGGTACTGACTACCTTCTATCATGACTGAGGTACTGACTACCTTCCATCATGACTGAGGTACTGACTACCTTCCATCATGACTGAGGTACTGACTACCTTCTATCATAACTGAGGTACTGACTACCTTCTATCATGACTGAGGTACTGACTACCTTCTATCATGACTGAGGGACTGACTACCTTCTATCATGACTGAGGTACTGACTACCTTCTATCATAACTGAGGTACTGACTACCTTCTATCATGACTGAGGTACTGACTACCTTCCATCATGACTGAGGTACTGACTACCTTCCATCATGACTGAGGTACTGACTACCTTCCATCATGACTGAGGTACTGACTACCTTCTATCATGACTGAGGTACTGACTACCTTCTATCATGACTGAGGTACTGACTACCTTCCATCATGACTGAGGTACTGACTACCTTCCATCATGACTGAGGTACTGACTGCCTTCTTTCATGACTGAGGGACTGACTACCTTCTATCATGACTGAGGTACTGACTACCTTCCATCATGACTGAGGTACTGACTGCCTTCTTTCATGACTGAGGGACTGACTACCTTCTATCATGACTGAGGTACTGACTACCTTCCATCATGACTGAGGTACTGACTGCCTTCTTTCATGACTGAGGGACTGATTACCTTGTATCAGTGTAAACCCCCTCTTCAGTCCTTCATATTTTGCAACTTGCCTCTAGAACTTGTGCATCAAACCCTCATTATCTGGACACCCACAGTACAAATCAGATGTCCTTGCAACTCACTAGGCCTAAGGCCTTGGTGTAGACATAACACTCACCAAACTCACTATGTAGCATTTTTGCCCCAATAAACATAAGCTCAATTCTAAGCCTATTATTAACCTCACTACCTTGTATTACCATAACTACAAAAACAACAAATATTGGCAGTGATTGGATTCCGTGATCATGTGAAGACCGATTCACTGACTACCTTCCATCATGACTGAGGTACTGACTACCTTCCATCATGACTGAGGTACTGACTACCTTCTATCATGACTGTGGTACTGACTACCTTCTATCATGACTGAGGTACTGACTACCTTCTATCATGACTGAGGTACTGACTACCTTCTATCATGACTGAGGTACTGACTACCTCCTGTCATGACTGCGGTACTGACTACCTTCTATCATGACTGTGGTACTGACTACCTTCTATCATGACTAAGGTACTGACTACCTTCTATCATGACTGAGGTACTTACTACCTTCTATCATGACTGAGGTACTGACTACCTTCTATCATGACTGAGGTACTTACTACCTTCTATCATGACTGAGGTACTGACTACCTTCTATCATGACTGAGGTACTGACTACCTTCTATCATGACTGTGGTACTGACTACCTTCTATCATGACTGAGGTACTGACTACCTTCTATCATGACTGAGGTACTGACTACCTTCTATCATGACTGAGGTACTGACTACCTTCTCTCATGACTGAGGTACTGACTACCTTCTATCATGACTGAGGTACTGACTACCTTCTATCATGACTGAGGTACTGACTACCTTCTATCATGACTGAGGTACTGACTACCTTCTATCATGACTGAGGTACTGACTACCTTCTATCATGACTGAGGTACTGACTACCTTCTATCATGACTGAGGTACTGACTACCTTCTATCATGACTGAGGTACTGACTACCTTCTATCATGACTGAGGTACTGACTACCTTCTATCATGACTGAGGTACTGACTACCTTCTATCATGACTGAGGTACTGACTACCTTCTATCATGACTGAGGTACTGACTACCTTCTATCATGACTGAGGTACTGACTACCTTCTATCATGACTGAGGTACTGACTACCTTCTATCATGACTGAGGTACTGACTACCTTCTATCATGACTGAGGTACTGACTACCTTCTATCATGACTGAGGTACTGACTACCTTCTATCATGACTGAGGTACTGACTACCTTCTATCATGACTGAGGTACTGACTACCTTCTATCATGACTGAGGTACTGACTACCTTCTATCATGACTGAGGTACTGACTACCTTCTATCATGACTGAGGTACTGACTACCTTCTATCATGACTGAGGTACTGACTACCTTCTATCATGACTGAGGTACTGACTACCTTCTATCATGACTGAGGTACTGACTACCTTCTATCATGACTGAGGTACTGACTACCTTCTATCATGACTGAGGTACTGACTACCTTCTATCATGACTGAGGTACTGACTACCTTCTATCATGACTGAGGTACTGACTACCTTCTATCATGACTGAGGTACTGACTACCTTCTATCATGACTGAGGTACTGACTACCTTCTATCATGACTGAGGTACTGACTACCTTCTATCATGACTGAGGTACTGACTACCTTCTATCATGACTGAGGTACTGACTACCTTCTATCATGACTGAGGTACTGACTACCTTCTATCATGACTGAGGTACTGACTACCTTCTATCATGACTGAGGTACTGACTACCTTCTATCATGACTGAGGTACTGACTACCTTCTATCATGACTGAGGTACTGACTACCTTCTATCATGACTGAGGTACTGACTACCTTCTATCATGACTGAGGTACTGACTACCTTCTATCATGACTGAGGTACTGACTACCTTCTATCATGACTGAGGTACTGACTACCTTCTATCATGACTGAGGTACTGACTACCTTCTATCATGACTGAGGTACTGACTACCTTCTATCATGACTGAGGTACTGACTACCTTCTATCATGACTGAGGTACTGACTACCTTCTATCATGACTGAGGTACTGACTACCTTCTATCATGACTGAGGTACTGACTACCTTCTATCATGACTGAGGTACTGACTACCTTCTATCATGACTGAGGTACTGACTACCTTCTATCATGACTGTGGTACTGACTACCTTCTATCATGACTGAGGTACTGACTACCTTCTATCATGACTGAGGTACTGACTACCTTCTATCATGACTGAGGTACTGACTACCTTCTATTATGACTGAGGTACTGACTACCTTCTATCATGACTGTGGTACTGACTACCTTCTATCATGACTGAGGTACTGACTACCTTCTATCATGACTGAGGTACTGACTACCTTCTATCATGACTGTGGTACTGACTACCTTCTATCATGACTGATTATTATTATTATTATAATCAAGGGGAAGCGCTAAACCCGGAGGATTATACAGCGCCCAGGGGGGGGGGATGTGGAAGGCATTCAGGCTTAATTCAGGGAACTGGAGCACAGATCCAATTCCCTAAATCAAGAGCCCCTCACCAACATCAAGGAACCTTCCTTGAGGGGCTATCATGACTGAGGTACTGACTACCTTCTATCATGACTGAGAAGAGATGGAAGATAGAGAATGAAGAAGTATTATAATAGTAATAATAATAATAATAATAATAGCAATGTAATTTTATTTTAAGGTAGTTTCAGCATTGTTCAACATAATTTTAAATAACGTACAAAAACTAAGTAATGAGTCATTTAAACTATTCATTTATATCATGATGATTATTATATTTATTATTATAAAAATATTTTTAAAAAATTCATCAATATCTAGCAGATGCTGCAAGTGTCATCCTACCTCTTGATTGGCTGTCGTCTCTGGGGCACCCAATAGTATCGCTGCTTTCAAACCTGACCAAAACAATGCGAAACCAAAGAGTAGCCGTGATTGGCTGTGTCTCTCCCGAGCGACCAATAGCAGGTCTCCTCGCGGATATAAACAAACAGAGCATAAATGGCGGCAGTTGAGGAGTCTGGCGGGAGAGTTATTAGTGTTTATTGTGGCAATTAAGAGAGTTAATTGGGTAGTTAGCAGCCATGATGGACGCTTCTAACACCCTGTTGAAGAGACTTTGTGCCCACGTTACTGGTCTTAATGATGGTGAGTTTAATAACTAGTTGAACCTTCCTGGGTTCTTGATCCTCGGTGCTGGAGCTGTGTTGAACCTTGCTGGGTTCTTGATCCTCGGTGCTGGAGCTGTGTTGAACCTTGCTGGGTTCTTGATCCTTGGTGCTGGAGCTGTGTTGAACCTTGCTGGGTTCTTGATCCTCGGTGCTGAGTTGAACCTTGCTGGGTTCTTGATCCATGGTGCTGAGTTGAACCTTCCTGGGTTCTTGATCCTCGGTGCTGGAGCTGTGTTGAACCTTGCTGGGTTCTTGATCCTCGGTGCTGGAGCTGTGTTGAACCTTGCTGGGTTCTTGATCCTCGGTGCTGGAGCTGTGTTGAACCTTGCTGGGTTCTTGATCCTCGGTGCTGGAGCTGTGTTGAACCTTGCTGGGTTCTTGATCCTCGGTGCTGGAGCTGTGTTGAACCTTCCTGGGTTCTTGATCCTCGGTGCTGGAGCTGTGTTGAACCTTGCTGGGTTCTTGATCCTTGGTGCTGGAGCTGTGTTGAACCTTGCTAGGTTCTTGATCCTTTGTGCTGGAGCTGTGTTGAACCTTGGTGGGTTCTTGATCCTCGGTGCTGAGTTGAACCTTCCTGGGTTCTTGATCCTCGGTGCTGGAGCTGTGTTGAACCTTGCTGGGTTCTTGATCCTTTGTGCTGGAGCTGTGTTGAACCTTGCTGGGTTCTTGATCCTCGGTGCTGAGTTGAACCTTGCTTGGTTCTTGATCCTCAGTGCTGGAGCGGTGTTGAACCTTCCTGGGTTCTTGATCCTCGGTGCTGGAGCTGTGTTGAACCTTGCTGGGTTCTTGATCCTTTGTGCTGGAGCTGTGTTGAACCTTGGTGGGTTCTTGATCCTCGGTGCTGAGTTGAACCTTCCTGGGTTCTTGATCCTCGGTGCTGGAGCTGTGTTGAACCTTGCTGGGTTCTTGATCCTCGGTGCTGGAGCTGTGTTGAACCTTGCTGGGTTCTTGATCCATGGTGCTGTGTTGAACCTTGTTGGGTTCTTGATCCTTGGTGCTGGAGCTGTGTTGAACCTTGCTGGGTTCTTGATCCTCGGTGCTGAGTTGAACCTTGCTGGGTTCTTGATCCTTGGTGCTGGAGCTGTGTTGAACCTTGCTGGGTTCTTGATCCTCGGTGCTGAGTTGAACCTTGCTGGGTTCTTGATCCATGGTGCTGAGTTGAACCTTGCTGGGTTCTTGATCCTTGGTGCTGGAGCTGTGTTGAACCCTGCTGGGTTCTTGATCCATGGTGCTGAGTTGAACCTTGCTGGGTTCTTGATCCTTGGTGCTGGAGCTGTGTTGAACCTTGCTGGGTTCTTGATCCTCGGTGCTGAGTTGAACCTTGCTGGGTTCTTGATCCTTGGTGCTGGAGCTGTGTTGAACCTTGCTGGGTTCTTGATCCTTGGTGCTGAGTTGAACCTTGCTGGGTTCTTGATCCATGGTGCTGAGTTGAACCTTGCTGGGTTCTTGATCCATGGTGCTGAGTTGAACCTTGCTGGGTTCTTGATCCATGGTGCTGAGTTGAACCTTCCCAGGTTCTTGATCCATGGTGCTGAGTTGAACCTTGCTGGGTTCTTGATCCATGGTGCTGAGTTGAACCTTGCTGGGTTCTTGATCCATGGTGCTGAGTTGAACCTTGCTGGGTTCTTGATCCATGGTGCTGAGTTGAACCTTGCTGGGTTCTTGATCCATGGTGCTGAGTTGAACCTTGCTGGGTTCTTGATCCTCAGTGCTGGAGCTGCATTGAACCTTGCTGGGTTCTTGATCCTCGGTGCTGGAGCTGTGTTGAACCTTGCTGGGTTCTTGATCCTGAGTTGAACCTTGCTGGGTTCTTGATCCATGGTGCTGAGTTGAACCTTCCTGGGTTCTTGATCCATGGTGCTGAGTTGAACCTTGCTGGGTTCTTGATCCATGGTGCTGAGTTGAACCTTCCTGGGTTCTTGATCCTCGGTGCTGGAGCTGTGTTGAACCTTGCTGGGTTCTTGATCCTCGGTGCTGGAGCTGTGTTGAACCTTGCTGGGTTCTTGATCCATGGTGCTGTGTTGAACCTTGCTGGGTTCTTGATCCATGATGCTGTGTTGAACCTTGCTGGGTTCTTGATCCTCGGTGCTGGAGCTGCGTTGAACCTTGCTGGGTTCTTGATCCATGATGCTGAGTTGAACCTTGCTGGGTTCTTGAACCTCATTGATGGGGCTATATTAAACCTTGAGTTGAACCTTGCTAGGTCTTTGATCCATGGTGCTGGAGCTGATTGAAATTTTATTAAATTTTTGATAAGCATTTAGTGAACTGTCTTTGAACTTTGCTTGACCTTTCCATAAACCTTCCTTAAACCTTCTTTGAACCTGCCTTGAACCTTCTTTGAACCTTCCTTGTCCCTTGAACCTTCATTGAACCTTGGCACTTTCATTGAACCTGGAACCTTCCTTGAACCTTCCTTGACCCTTTCTTGAATCTTCCTTGAACCTTCCTTGAACCTTCCTTGACCCTTTCTTGAATCTTCCTTGAACCTTCCTTGAACCTTCCTTGACCCTTTCTTGAATCTTCCTTGAACCTTCCTTGAACCCATTATTGAACCCATGCATCACACCTATATCCATCTCCACAGACTCCTCAGTGAACCACTCACTTTTCCCCTGTTCTGCTGTATGGTTCACCTGGTCTCTCGTAGACCCATCATCCACTGACAAATCCCAAATACAGTGGACCCCCGCTTAACGATCACCTCCAAATGCGACCAATTATGTAAGTGTATTTATGTAAGTGCGTTTGTACGTGTATGTTTTTGGGTCTGAAATGGACTAATCTACTTCACAATATTTCTTATGGGAACAAATTCGGTCAGTACTGGCACCTGAACATACTTCTGGAATGAAAAAATATCGTTAACCGGGGGTCCACTGTATTCGAATACGTTCACTTCCTCCCTCCAGTCTTTTATTACACTGACACCGTCTGTTAGTGTTCACCTAGCAGCAAGTAGGTACCTGGGTGTTAGTGGACTGGTGTGGGTCACATCCTGGGTGTTAGTGGACTGGTGTGGGTCACATCCTGGGTGTTAGTGGACTGGTGTGGGTCACATCCTGGGTGTTAGTGGACTGGTGTGGGTCACATCCTGGGTGTTAGTGGACTGGTGTGGGTCACATCCTGGGTGTTAGTGGACTGGTGTGGGTCACATCCTGGGTGTTAGTGGACTGGTGTGGGTCACATCCTGGGTGTTAGTGGACTGGTGTGGGTCACATCCTGGGTGTTAGTGGACTGGTGTGGGTCACATCCTGGGTGTTAGTGGACTAGTGTGGGTCACATCCTGGGTGTTAGTGGACTGGTGTGGGTCACATCCTGGGTGTTAGTGGACTGGTGTGGGTCACATCCTGGGTGTTAGTGGACTGGTGTGGGTCACATCCTGGGTGTTAGTGGACTGGTGTGGGTCACATCCTGGGTGTTAGTGGACTGGTGTGGGTCACATCCTGGGTGTTAGTGGACTGGTGTGGGTGGCATCCTGGGTGTTAGTGGACTGGTGTGGGTCACATCCTGGGTGTTAGTGGACTGGTGTGGGTGGCATCCTGGGTGTTAGTGGACTGGTGTGGGTCACATCCTGGGTGTTAGTGGACTGGTGTGGGTCACATCCTGGGTGTTAGTGGACTGGTGTGGGTCACATCCTGGGTGTTAGTGGACTGGTGTGGGTCACATCCTGGGTGTTAGTGGACTGGTGTGGGTCACATCCTGGGTGTTAGTGGACTGGTGTGGGTCACATCCTGGGTGTTAGTGGACTGGTGTAGGTCACATCCTGGGTGTTAGTGGACTGGTGTGGGTCACATCCTGGGGCAGAATTAACCTAAGTTGTGGGAAGTGCTCAGCATAACAAGGAACTTTCTATACAGTAGTATGTCATAGGTGTCAGCTATGGTCTGTATAAGTTGTATCATGTACTGGTAGTAAATAATTTATTATTATTATTATTATTATTATTATTATTATTATTATTATTATTATTATAGATTCGTCCATCATCCTCTGCAACTCGTCTTCCTCAATCTCTCATAGACAATTACCCATTTTGTTCCATTATATTTGTACTGAAAGTAAGTTGCTGTGTCTTCACAATCTCTCATAACTTTTCTCTAAAACTGATGATGTCAAGTCAGTTTGATACTGCTCGAGACGTCCCACTTAACTGAAGATCACTGTATCTGTTTAAAGTAGTATTAATACATACTTAAATTGTACTTTTGTTCATTTATCTTCATCTCTTTTTTTTGTATTAATGTATACCTAAAATTGTTCTTTTGTTCATCTGATTACCACTTTTTTTTTGGTACATTTACAAACTGCTACTTAATAGCCAATCTCTAGTTCTTCAGTAGTCTTTAAGCCCTAGAATTAGTCTGCCCAAAAGTACACCACATGCTAGTGGCTTTATTTTGCTCCTGACAGTATTTTGTTAAATGCCGACCACATAATTGTATACTGTGGGAAATATACAAATTTGTATTTGTTTGAAAGTACAGTATCATCAGCAAAGATCAACTGTAACAACTTCCACTTTGTGTTAGATTCTTTATCTCTTAATTCCATATAGTATCTTGCCGAACATTCACTTCTCTTATAACTCCATCTATAAATACAGTGGACCCCTGCATAACGATTACCTCCGAATGCGACCAATTATGTAAGTGTATTTATGTAAGTGCGTTTGTACGTGTATGTTTGGGGGTCTGAAATGGACTAATCTACTTCACAATATTTCTTATGGGAACAAATTCGGTCAGTACTGGCACCTGAACATACTTCTGAAGTGAAAAAATATCGTTAACCGGGGGTCCACTGTACAATAGGATCTTTGCATCCGTGGATTCAGTTATCTGCAGTTTACATGGCCTGAAAATAAGCCTTAATTTTACTTAATGATGGCCTCAAAGTACAAAAGTAGTGATGGTAGAAGTGATAATTCTCTACTTATTGTGCGTAATTTATCAATTAAACTTAATCATAGGTATGTATGTCAACGAAAAATGACTTATACATAGGGTTGACTACTATCCACAGTTTAGGGCATCCATGGCAGGTCTTGGAAGGTATCACCCATGATACAACTTATATAGACCATAGCTGACATCAGTGACATACTATATAGAAAGTCCCTGGTTATGCACAGCATTTCCCACAACTTGGGTTAATTTTATCCCCAGGATGCCACCCACACCAGTCCACTAACACCCAGGTACCTACTTACTGTTAGGTGAACAGGGAGAGCAGGTGTAAGGTAACTAGCACCCAGTTACCTAACATGACTCAAGAAATCGTAATGACACGATTGCAAATAAACCATACCCCCGGCCGGGATTGAACCCGCGGTCATAGAGTCTCAAAACTCCAGCCCGTCGCGTTAGCCACTAGACCAGCTAGCCACAATAAGATTCATCCAACTAGGTATATTTCTACACCATAGGAAAGTTAGCACAGGCACCTCTGTGACCACAAATGCAAGTTTTTACAGACGAATCTCCAGCTAGCGTGGCCGTGACGAACTCTAGCTCAAGTCCCTTCACTGCCGTCAACATGACTCAAGAACGCGACGGGCTGGAGTTTTGAGACTCTATGACCGCGGGTTCAATCCCGGCCGGGGGTATGGTTTATTTGCAATCGTGTCATTACGATTTCTTGAGTCATGTTGACGGCAGTGAAGGGACTTGAGCTAGAGTTCGTCACGGCCACGCTAGCTGGAGATTCGTCTGTAAAAACTTGCATTTGTGGTCACAGAGGTGCCTGTGCTAACTTTCCTATGGTGTAGAAATATACCTAGTTGGATGAATCTTATTGTGGCTAGCTGGTCTAGTGGCTAACGCGACGGGCTGGAGTTTTGAGACTCTATGACCGCGGGTTCAATCCCGGCCGGGGGTATGGTTTATTTGCAATCGTGTCATTACGATTTCTTGAGTCATGTTGACGGCAGTGAAGGGACTTGAGCTAGAGTTCGTCACGGCCACGCTAGCTGGAGATTCGTCTGTAAAAACTTGCATTTGTGGTCACAGAGGTGCCTGTGCTAACTTTCCTATGGTGTAGAAATATACCTAGTTGGATGAATCTTATTGTGGCTAGCTGGTCTAGTGGCTAACGCGACGGGCTGGAGTTTTGAGACTCTATGACCGCGGGTTCAATCCCGGCCGGGGGTATGGTTTACCCAGGTACCTATTTGCTGCTAGATGAACAGGGAGAGCAGGTGTAAGGAAATATGCCCAGCATTTCCACCCATGCCGGGGATTGAACCCAGACACCCACTGTGCAAGACGAGGTCACTACCAACTGAGCCAATGCATGAAATCACTTTGTTTCTTCATCAGCATTTAATAATTCTTCAAAATATTCCCTCCAGCTTCTTGATACCTCCAGCTGCTCATCCAATAACTCTTCTCTTATTCTTAATATCTGTAATCCTCCCAAACATGAAAACATTGCTAGAATTCTCATCGTTTATAAACACAATCAGATCTGTAATTCTTCTTCTTTCAACAAACTGGCCGTCATTCACCGAGGAAGGTGACCTAAAAAGAAAAGCAAAAGTCTCTCTTTTTAAAATTAGTAATATATGCAGGAGAAGGGGTCACTAGCCCCTTCCTCCCTGTATTTCAGTTGCCTCTTACGACATGTATGGCTTACACAGGAAGAATTCTGTTCCACTTCACCATGGAGAAAACTATTAATATTAGTAGAATTACCAACAATATGTTAAGTAAAAGGACACAAGTACGTACAACTAATGTGACATTTTATTGGAGAGCAAAACGTTGCCACAATAAAATGCCACATTAGTTGCACTTGTGCCCTTTTACTTAACATGAAGGAACCTGTAATTCCTTAAATTATTAAACTTGATAAAAGTCATATAGTATGTACTAATAGAATATTCAATTCTCTTGTATTCATTATAACTCCTAAATTTATACTTAGACTCACCCAAGTGACTGTATGTCCAAGATTACTCAAATTCTCATTGCCTTACTAATCTTAACCCTTTGATGGTCCGTCCCATAGTTCTACGGCTTTGAAGCCAGTGTCCAAGCCGTAGTTCTGCACCATGAGCTCAGCTCACTCAGATAAGCTGTGAGCGGTAAATTTGGGCCTAGATATGAGAGAACACATCTATGTGGTAAGTGTGCACTACACAAAACAAATCCTGCAGCACACAGTGCATAATGAGGAAAAAAACTGCGACCGTATTTTTGGATTAAAACAGCAATTTTGCAGTGTTTTTTGTATTTTATTACAGTTGTATTCACGGTTTCTTGGTCTCAGTTGATAGAATGGAAGATATAGTATTACAGAAGTAGAGATGATTTTGATTGGTTTTAGTACTGAAAATGGCTTGAAACTGAGCTCAAAGTAACGGAAATGTTCGATTTTTGTCGATGTTCAAGAGTAAACAAATGACATCATGCATCCAGTACACATCAGCTGGTGGATCTAATGTGTATTCATGAATATGTTGATATTATTTATACAAATATTACAATATTGCATAACAGAAAATCTTCTATTTTTTGGTGTGAATAAAAATTCATTATGTGAATAAAAAATCAAAATGGAATTTATTTGTAAAGTCTGGAAATGTAACTAATGAACAGAGGAAATGTTATTTTAGTGCCAGGAATGTCTGCATTGTTTATTGTGGAGCCTATTTTGAAATTGGAATATTTTGAACTTTGTGTGAAATTTGCCAAATTACCAATTTCCAATCACTTTATTGGGTAGTTGAAACAGTTGACTGGGCAATTTCTTGTGTTCAGTCGATAAAATAGAACTAATACTAGCGAAATAGCTAAGAATTTGGGCGACTGGAATAATGTAATTGGCCTAAAATGGGAGTCAAAGTGGGCAAACTGACAGATGCATAAATATTGCTGATGCAGCAAAATTTGCAATGGTGTAATTTAGTCAGTTTTCCATCAAATTTCATACTTTTTGTTTTATTACCTTCAGAAAAAGATTCTCTACCATTTCATAAGAAAAACTAACAAAAATTTTTTTTTGAAAATTCTTAGAGCCTGCGGACAAGTTTCAGATCAGGGATCTGGACCCTGAAAGGGTTAAGTTTATTTTTAAGTTTGCAGGAAATGCTCCGCATATTCATGTGCTTTATGCATGCATACCTCAATGTCATTCACCTTTGTACAGACATTGTATCATGCTGAAATCCTGAAATAAACTGTTAAAGCCATATGGTCCCTAGGCTTTCACAAATTATTAATCTCCAAAAATTTTTTTTGCTCTCAACAAAATTTGTTGATAGTATCCCTCCCACTTTCTTATTTGCTCTCGTTTTACTCCTTTGCCACTCTCTTAACTTCTCTTTTTCTCTCCATATACACCTACCATCCGACATACAACCGAGTTCGGTTCCGAGAAACCGGTCGTAAGTCGAAATGGTCGTAAGTTGAACTTTACTACTGAATATCAACAAAACATTTTTGTAATGACTTTATTTTATTGTTTTATTTTGGTATTTCATGTTTTACTTTACTTTTTATGCTGTTAGTATTTTATACTATAAGGTTTAGGATAAACACTGTGTACAACACAAATACTGGTTTATTTCCCAGAAATTTGGCATAAAAAACACGGTCGTAAGTCAAGTGGTCGTAAGTCGAGCAGGTCGTAAGTCGGATGGTAGGTGTATTCGTCCCTCCTTGTATCACTTTGTACAAACCTCTCATATGCTAACCTCTTCACTCTTACTGCTCTCTTTACCTCATCATTCCACCAGTCACTCCACTTCCCTCCCACACCCACCCTATTACAGTGGAACCTGGGTTTTCCCTCCCACACCCACCCTATTACAGTGGAACCTGGGTTTTCCCTCCCACACCCACCCTATTACAGTAGAACCTGTTTTATCCCTCCCGCACCCACCCTATTACAGTGGAACCTGGGTTTTCCCTCCCGCACCCACCCTATTACAGTAGAACCTGGGTTTTCCCTCCCACACCCACCCTGTTACAGTGGAACCTGGGTTTTCCCTCCCACACCCACCCTATTACAGTGGAACCTGGGTTTTCCCTCCCCCACCCCCCCTATTACAGTGGAACCTGGGTTTTCCCTCCCACACCCACCCTGTTACAGTGGAACCTGGGTTTTCCCTACCGCACCCACCCTATTACAGTGGAACCTGGGTTTTCCCTCCCTCACCCACCCTATTACAGTAGAACCTGTAATTTTTGTTAATATTTCCCATGAGAAATAATGTAAATTCAATTAATCCATTCCAGACACTCAAAAATATTAAAAAAAAAAAAAATACCACCCGTGGTATGGTTTTTTTCCACCGAACATTCTAATACTATTTCTAAATCTACCCCCATACCTCCTCGACCTCATTACCTCTCCTCTAGCCCATCGTTCTATTAATAGTTGTTTATGTGTTAGTCTAACTACCCCCTCCTCCTCTAGTTTATAAACCCTCAGCTCTCTCTCTGGTTTATAAACCCTCAGCTCTCTCTCTGGTTTATAAACCCTCAGCTCTCTCTCTGGTTTATAAACCCTCAGCTCTCTCTCTAGTTTATAAACCCTCAGCTCTCTCTCTGGTTTATAAACCCTCAGCTCTCTCTCTGGTTTATATACCCTCAGCTCTCTCTCTGGTTTATATACCCTCAGCTCTCTCTCTGGTTTATATACCCTCAGCTCTCTCTCTGGTTTATAAACCCTCAGCTCTCTCTCTGGTTTATAAACCCTCAGCTCTCTCTCTGGTTTATATACCCTCAGCTCTCTCTCTGGTTTATATACCCTCAGCTCTCTCTCTGGTTTATAAACCCTCAGCTCTCTCTCTGGTTTATAAACCCTCAGCTCTCTCTCTGGTTTATATACCCTCAGCTCTCTCTCTGGTTTATAAACCCTCAGCTCTCTCTCTGGTTTATATACCCTCAGCTCTCTCTCTGGTTTGTAAACCCTCAGCTCTCTCTCTGGTTTATAAACCCTCAGCTCTCTCTCTGGTTTATAAACCCTCAGCTCTCTCTCTCTGGTTTATAAACCCTCAGCTCTCTCTCTGGTTTATAAACCCTCAGCTCTCTCTCTGGTTTATAAACCCTCAGCTCTCTCTCTGGTTTATAAACCCTCAGCTCTCTCTCTGGTTTATATACCCTCAGCTCTCTCTCTGGTTTGTAAACCCTCAGCTCTCTCTCTGGTTTATAAACCCTCAGCTCTCTCTCTGGTTTATAAACCCTCAGCTCTCTCTCTGGTTTATAAACCCTCAGCTCTCTCTCTGGTTTATAAACCCTCAGCTCTCTCTCTGGTTTATAAACCCTCAGCTCTCTCTCTGGTTTATAAACCCTCAGCTCTCTCTCTGGTTTATAAACCCTCAGCTCTCTCTCTGGTTTATAAACCCTCAGCTCTCTCTCTGGTTTATAAACCCTCAGCTCTCTCTCTGGTTTATATACCCTCAGCTCTCTGGTTTGTAAACCCTCAGCTCTCTCTCTGGTTTATAAACCCTCAGCTCTCTCTCTGGTTTGTAAACCCTCAGCTCTCTCTCTGGTTTATAAACCCTCAGCTCTCTCTCTGGTTTATATACCCTCAGCTCTCTCTCTGGTTTATAAACCCTCAGCTCTCTCTCTGGTTTATATACCCTCAGCTCTCTCTCTGGTTTATAAACCCTCAGCTCTCTCTCTGGTTTATAAACCCTCAGCTCTCTCTCTGGTTTATAAACCCTCAGCTCTCTCTCTGGTTTATAAACCCTCAGCACGCTCTCTGGTTTATAAACCCTCAGCTCTCTCTCTGGTTTATATACCCTCAGCTCTCTCTCTGGTTTATATACCCTCAGCTCTCTCTCTCTGGTTTATATACCCTCAGCTCTCTCTCTGGTTTATAAACCCTCAGCTCTCTCTCTGGTTTATAAACCCTCAGCTCTCTCTCTGGTTTATAAACCCTCAGCTCTCTCTCTGGTTTATAAACCCTCAGCTCTCTCTCTGGTTTATAAACCCTCAGCTCTCTCTCTGGTTTATAAACCCTCAGCTCTCTCTCTGGTTTATAAACCCTCAGCTCTCTCTCTGGTTTATAAACCCTCAGCTCTCTCTCTAGTTTATAAACCCTCAGCTCTCTCTCTGGTTTATAAACCCTCAGCTCTCTCTCTGGTTTATAAACCCTCAGCTCTCTCTCTGGTTTATAAACCCTCAGCTCTCTGGTTTATAAACCCTCAGCTCTCTCTCTGGTTTATAAACCCTCAGCTCTCTCTCTGGTTTATAAACCCTCAGCTCTCTCTCTGGTTTATAAACCCTCAGCTCTCTCTCTGGTTTATAAACCCTCAGCTCTCTCTCTGGTTTATAAACCCTCAGCTCTCTCTCTGGTTTATAAACCCTCAGCTCTCTCTCTGGTTTATAAACCCTCAGCTCTCTCTCTGGTTTATAAACCCTCAGCTCTCTCTCTGGTTTATAAACCCTCAGCTCTCTCTCTGGTTTATAAACCCTCAGCTCTCTCTCTGGTTTATAAACCCTCAGCTCTCTCTCTGGTTTATAAACCCTCAGCTCTCTCTCTGGTTTATAAACCCTCAGCTCTCTCTCTGGTTTATAAACCCTCAGCTCTCTCTCTGGTTTATAAACCCTCAGCTCTCTCTCTGGTTTATAAACCCTCAGCTCTCTCTCTGGTTTATAAACCCTCAGCTCTCTCTCTGGTTTATAAACCCTCAGCTCCCTCTCTGTCTCTGTCTGTCTCTGTCTCTCTTGTCTGTCTCTCTTGTCTCTCTCTCTTGTGTCTCTCTCTCTTGTCTCTCTCTCTCTTGTCTCTCTCTGTCTCTGTCTCTCTCTGTCTCTCTGTCTCTCTCTCTCTCTCTCTCTCTCTCTCTCTCTCTCTCTCTCTCTCTCTCTCTCTCTCTCTCTTTCTCATATGCTCCTTGTACATCATCTACCAGTTATTCTTTACCTCTAGAAACATTGTATTAATACTAGTCGTATTAATAATAGTAACAGTAATGATGATATCAATAGTAAAAATAATATGAATAGTAATAATATCAATAGTAATAACAGTAATAATAATATCAATAGTAATAGTAATAATAATGACTAATAATTATATCAGTAGTAATGATAACAGTAATAATGTTGTTTACAGATCGACTGGTACAACACTTCCAGCTTGCGTTAGGTTTACTTAATGAGGTGCCGTCACTGCTGCCGCCGCTCAACAATGATCACAACACTGTGGCGGACAAGATCAAGCGACGACTGGCCCGAGAGAAGCGCCTTGATGATGCTGCTCGCTTCACCGCCCTTGTTAACCGTCTCTTGAGATCGGTGAGTGATTCCAGTGTCATCACTGGTGCCGCTGCTGTTGGCACTATCATCACTGGTGTCGCTGCTGCCGTCTGATGGCCCTGTCATCGCTGGTGCCACTGCTGTTGGTACTGTCATCACTGGTGCCGCTGCTGTCTTCTGATGGTGCTGTCATCGCTGGTGCCGCTGCTGTTGGCACTGTCATCACTGGCACTGCTGCTGTTGTCTGATGGCGCTGTCATTGCTGGTGCCGCTGCTGTTGTCTAATGGTGCTGCCATTGCTGGTGCTGTCATCTGATGGCACTGTTGTCACTGGTGCCACCACCTGACAGCAATGTCATCACTTGTGCTACTGCTGTCATCTGATGGCACTGCCTTCAATGGCACTATCATCTGATAGCGCCGCTCTCACTGGTGCTGTTATCTGATGGTACTGCTGTCACTGATGCTGTCATCTGATGGCACTGCCTTCACTGGTGCTGTCATATGATGACACTGCTGTCATCTGATGGCACTGATGTTGCTTGTGCTCTCATCTGATGGCACTGCTGTCATTGGTGCTGTCATCTGATGGCACTGCTGTTGCTTGTGCTGTTATCTGATGACACTGGCTTCACTGGTGCTGTCATCTGATGGCACTGCTGTCACTGGTGCTGTCATCTGATGGCACTGCCTTCACTGGTGCTGTCATCTGATGACACTGCTGTCATTGGTGCTGTCATCTGATGGCACTGCTGTTGCTTGTGCTGTCATCTGATGGCACTGCTGTCACTTGTGCTGGAATCTGATGGCACTGTCATCACTGGTGCCACCACCTGACAGTATTGTCATCACTGGTGCCGCCACCTGACAGTAGTCATCACTGGTGCCACCACCTGACAGCACTGTCATCGCTGGTGCCACCACCTCACAGCACTGTCATTGCTGGTGCCACCAGTTTCCATGACCCAAGTTCTCATATGGCATAAAATACTGACTCATTGGAGAACCCGTCGTAACTGCGAGTTGTCGGTAAACGAGTACGTCGGTAAGTGAGGAGAGGCTGTATATGTGTTTTAAAACAAGTAATACAGCCTTTCCTCACTTAACGACGTACTTGTTTACCTATGACTCGGACTTATGACAGGCTCTCTGACCAGTTTGCATACCTAAATAATGTATATATTAGAGCTGATTTCCTCTGTTCTGTTTATTACAATATCCAGTACAGGTCTCCCTCAACATACGCGTTTTCCACTTTCGCGGGCTTCGAACATTCGTGAATTCCCAGCTGCACAATCATATTTAAATGTGCCATTACATATGTTAGAAATTGTGGCAGTGGCATAGTTTGTTTGGAGATAGGACAAGATAGTCCTTCAATATGACACTAATATAAACTCTACGGTTTATTTATTTATCACCAGTTCATCTAATATGCATAATAAACAATATTAATAACATAGAAACATGACATATACTCTAGAATGAATAAAATACATCATTAAATATGTCATGAGTTTTGCTGTGTTGTTGTTGTTGAGTGAATAAGGGCCACTGAAGCATAAGCCGTACATAATGGTGGTGGAGGTGGCAGTAGAGACTAGAGGTGGCGGTGTTATCAGTCGCCCTATATAACTCCAACAACATCGGAGGAGTTTGGTTCGTGCTGTCCTTTTTCTATTGATTAATCGCTTCACTTACTTGCTACATTGTTAATGCTACACTTTATCACTGGCTGGCGCTATAGCCTTAATCGACTTGTTCTGCTTTAGTATCGTACATATCGTAGAATCACTGGAGGAGGCGCATCTACCCTCTCTCTTCCTCCTCCACTTTGGTACTATGCTATGAGTTCGTTCTTGAATTCTATAGTTTTTCTCACCTTCTTTACCAAAGGGCTGGCACTAGTACAATATTTTACGATGTTTTAATGTGTTTTATGATTGTTCATGGTTCAATTGGTTAAGGAAGCAGTATTGTATTATATTTCCCTACAGTATATTGGGGCACCAAACATTCGCGATTTTTCAACATTCGTGAGGTTCTTGATCCCCAACCCTCGCGAATGTTGAGGGAGACCTGTACACTGCTGTATAAACATTTAAAAATATAGCAGAAATGTTATAGATGGTCCAAAGGTGACATTAAAACAATATCAAAGATGGTTGACACAAACCCACTACCACTATAGCGTGTTCCTCACTTGGCGATGAATTCGTTTACTGACGTGGTCTTAGGAACGGAACTCTGTCGTTAAGTGAGGAGAGGCTGAATTTGTTTTAAAACGATTAATATGTGCATTTTAAAAAAGTAATATTTGCGTTTTAAAACATGTTTTACTGCTGTGTTAGCCGCTGTTTCCCCCCAGGCGGTGTTGCAGAACAAAACGAGCATCCTCACGTTTTTCCTGGCACTGAGTCGTGACGACACTGCCACACGCACCGCTGTACGCATCAGCGGCACATCTCCAGCCACCGTACAAACACCGGTCAGTGATGGTACGCTTTGTTACAAACACTGTTGTTACACAGACACTTGTTTGTTACACTGACACTGTTGTTTGTTACACTGACACTGTTGTTTGTTACACTGACAAACACTGTTGTTTGTAAGGGGACTGACTGTATATATAGTGATAATAATTGTTAAATGAATTATGATAGTGACTGTAACAATAATTATAAAAATAATAGCAATAATAATTGTAATTAACAGTAGTAATAATAATTGTAACAATAAGAATAATGTTATTACAGCGTATTTATTATATTGTCTATCAGAATGAAAATGGTGTGTGTAACAGCGGCGGCGGCGGCGAGGTGTTCCCACTACCGCCGCTTCACCGTCACCTTGAACCATGCATATCGTCGGAGACAGCGCCAGGCAGCGCTGCACATAGCTGCCTCCTAGCCGACCCCAGAGACACCAGGTCCTTGCCCGGCAGTGGCAGCGGCACCAGGCTGACCCGTCTGGCACAGATGTACAGAGGTGAAGACCTAATGATGACCCGGTGATGACTTGATGACCTGGTGACGACTTGACAACCCAGTGGAGACCTGGTGATGACCCAGTGTTGACCTGGTGGTGTCCCAGTGATGACCTGGTGTTGACCTGGTGATGACCTGGTGACGACCCTGTGATGACCTGGTGACGACCTCGTGACCACCTGGTGATGACTTTGTGACGACCTGGTGACTATCCGGTGATGACCAGATAAGATGTTGTGGTGCTACCTACCTGGAGGGTATTCCAGGGAGCAACGCCCCTGCGGCCCGATCCATGACCAGGCGGCCTGGTGGATCAGGGCCTGATCAACCAGGCTGTTACTGCTGGCTGCACATAGTCTAACATACATAGTCCGGCTGATACGGAACTGACTTTAGGTATATGTCCAGCTCCCTCTTGAAGACAGCCAGGGGTCTTGAAGACAGCCAGGGGTCTTGAAGACAACCAGGGGTCTTGAAGACAACCAGGGGTCTTGAAGACAACCAGGGGTCTTGAAAACAGCCAGGGGTCTTGAAGACAACCAGGGGTCTTGAAGACAGCCAGGGGTCTTGACAACCAGGTGTCTTGAAGACAACCAGGGGTCTTGAAGACAGCCAGGGGTCTTGACAACCAGGTGTCTTGAAGACAACCAGGGGTCTTGAAGACAACCAGGGGTCTTGAAGACAACCAGGGGTCTTGAAGACAACCAGGTGTCTTGAAGACAACCAGGGGTCTTGAAGACAACCAGGGGTCTTGAAAACAGCCAGGGGTCTTGAAGACAACCAGGGGTCTTGAAGACAGACAGGGGTCTTGACAACCAGGGGTCTTGAAGACAACCAGGGGTCTTGAAGACAACCAGGGGTCTTGAAAACAGCCAGGGGTCTTGAAGACAACCAGGGGTCTTGAAGACAACCAGGGGTCTTGAAAACAGCCAGGGGTCTTGAAGACAGCCAGGGGTCTTGAAGACAACCAGGGGTCTTGAAGACACCCAGGGGTCTTGAAGACACCCAGGGGTCTTGAAGACAACTAGGGGTCTTGAAGACAACCAGGGGTCTTGAAGACAACCAGGGGTCTTGAAGACAGCCAGGGGTCTTGACACCCAGGGGTCTTGAAGGCAACCAGGGGTCTTGAAGACAACCAGGGGTCTTTAAGACAACCAGGGGTCTTGAAGACAGCCAGGGGTCTTGAAGACAACCAGGGGTCTTGACAACCAGGTGTCTTGAAGACAGCCAGGGGTCTTGAAGACAACCAGGGGTCTTGAAGACAACCAGGGGTCTATTGGTAATTCCCCTTATGGCTGGTGGGAGGCTGTTGAACAGTCTTGGACCACAAACACTTAATGTGTTTTCTCCTAGTGTACTATTGACAGGGCCTACTTTTCACTGGGGGTATGTTGCATTACCTGCCAAGTCTTTTGCTTTCGTAGGGAGTGATTTCTGTGTGCAGATTAGGGACCAGTCCCTCCAGAATCTTCCAGGTGTAGATTGTGATGTATCTCTCTCGCCTTTAAGGTGCTTGATGGAACTTATACGTGCAGTAAAGGTTTTCTGTACATTCTCTAGATCAGCAATTTCACCTTGAATGGGAATGTTAATGTACAGCAGTATTCCAGCTTAGAGAGAACAAGTGATTTAAAAAGGATCATCATTGGCTTAGCATCTCTTGTCTTGAATGTTCTCATTATCCATCCTATCAGTTTCCTAGCAGATGTGATAGTGGCATTGTTGTGGTCCTTGAAGGTGAGGTCTTCAGACATTATCACTCCCAGGTCCTTCACATTACTTTTCTGCTCTGTTAAGAACATAAGAATGGAAGAACACTGCAGAAGGCCTACTGGCCCATACAAGGCAGGTCCTTATCAAAATGATCTCTACCCAAAGTTACCCAAGAATTTACTCCCATACCCAGTAATTAGAGTTTGTAGTATACTCAGTCCTAGTTATTATTTCCTCCAGTTTTCCATAACAGAGTAGTTAGAATTTGTCTTCATTAAACATCATATTGTTCTCTGTTGCCCACTGGAAACCTTGGTTTATATCTTCTTGGAGCTTTGCCGTGTCCTCAATGGATGACACTCTCATGCAGATCCTAGTATCATCTGTCTATGCCTCTGTCTATGTCTGATATGAGGATGAGAAACAGGATAGGTGTGAGTACTGTGCCGTGTGGAACAGACCTCTTCACTATGGTAGCTTCCGATTTAACTCTGTTTACCACTACTCTTTGTTTGATTTGTTAGAAAGTTGAAGATCCATCTGCCTACTTTGCCAGTTATCCCATTAGCATGCATTTTGTGTGCTATTATACCATGATCGCACTTGTCAAAGGCTTTTACTAAATCTGTGTACACTACATCTGCATTCTGTTTGTTTTCCAGTGCATCCAAGACCATATCATAGTGGTCCAATAGTTGCAAGAGGCAGGAGCGACCTGCTCTGAACCCATGTTGCCCTGGATTGTGCAACTGTTGGGAGTCCAAGTGGTTTGCTATCCTGCTTAAAACTCTGTCAAAGACTTTTATGGTGTGGAACGTTAAAGCTATTGGTCTGTAGTTCTTAGCTACTGCTTTGCTGCCACCTTTATGTAGTGGGGCTATATCCGGTGTTTTTAGTGACTGTGGAATCTCGCCTGTGTCTATGCTCCTTCTCCATAGCATACTCTGGGCCCGTGAGAGGTGTCTCTTTGGTCTGATTGATTTATACACTCACTTCTTGTATAAAGTTCCTCTGTATACCTGGAGTATACCCGCAGAAAGTTTCAGGGGTCAACATCCCCGTGACCCAGTCTGTGACCATGCCATCTGGTGGATCAGGGCCTGATCAACCAGGCTGTTACTGCTGGCTGCATGTAAACCAGTGTAGTAACCACCACCTGGCTGGTCAGGTACTGACTTTAGGTGCCTGTCCAGCTCCCCCTTGAAGACAGCCAGGGGTCTTGAAAACAGCTAGCGGTCTATTGGTAATCCCCCTTATGTATGCTGGGAGGCAGTTGAACAATCTTGGGTTCCTGACACTTATTGTGTTGTTTCTTGGCATACTCTTGGCATCCCCGCTCTTCATTTTGGGGATGCTGCTTCTCCTGCCGAGTCTTTCGCTTTCATAGGGAGTGATTTTCATGTGCTGATTTGGGACTAGTCCTTCTAGGATTTTCCAAGTGTATATTATCATGTATCTTTCTAGCCTGTGTTCCAGGGAATACAAATCAAGGGACTTCAACCGTTTCCAGTAATTTGGGTGTTTTATCATGCTTATGTGTGCTGTGAAGGTTCTCTGTACACTCTCCAGGTCTGCAATTTCACCTTCCTTGAACAGCACTGTTAGTGTGCGGCAATATTCCAGCCTAGAGAGAACAAGCGATCTGTAGAGAGTCATCATGGGCTTGGCATTCCTAGATTTGAAGGTTCTCATTTTCCACTCTGTCATTTTTCTGGCAGATGCGAGTGATACAATGTTGTGGTCTTTGAAGGTCCTTTACATTAGTTTTCCACTCTTTTGTGTGGTTGGAATTTGTTTCATAGTCCAATATAGTTTCAACCCTTTCACTGTTGGTGCCGTAATATTACGACTTGCAAACCAGTGTTGGTGCCGTAATAATACACCAAAATTCTAGCGACTTCAGATCTAGCAGGAGAAAGCTGGTAGACCTACATGTTAGAGAATAGGTCTGTGTGAGCAGTATAAAAGAAATCTGGGAGGCCGCAGTGTATTGTGGGAGTGCCAACTCAGTACGCTTGGTTCACCATGCCTAGCGATAGGAAATACCTAACTCCTCAGTGAATTGGGACTCTTCCCAAGTCTTAGTTTTAACACAGATGGAAGTGTCAGTGAAGACGAATTTCATGCTTTTCACGAGTTTGTGACCGAAAGCAGTGCCCAGGATACAAGATAAAGATATTGAAAAGAGAAGACAGCGGGGGTGGTGGGGAAGACAGCATGGGTGGTGGGGAGGACAGCATGGGTGGTGGGGACGACAGCATGGGTGGTGGGGAGGACAGCATGGGTGGTGGGGAGGACAGCGTGGGTGGTGGGGAGGACAGCATGGGTGGTGGGGAGGACAGCATGGGTGGTGGGGAGGACAGCATGGGTGGTGGGGAGGACAGCATGGGTGGTGGGGAGGACAGCATGGGTGATGGGGAGGACAGCATGGGTGGTGGGGAGGACAGCATGGGTGGTGGGGAGGACAGCGTGGGTGGTGGGGAGGACAGCGTGGGGGGGGGGGCGGACAGCATGGGTGGTGGGGAGGACAGCATGGGTGATGGGGAGGACAGCATGGGTGGTGGGGAGGACCGCAGGGGTGGTGGGGAGGACAGCGTGGGTGGTGGGGAGGACAGCGTGGGTGGTGGGGAGGACAGCTTGGGTGGTGGGGATGACTGCATGGGTGGTGGGGAGGACAGCATGGGTGGTGGGGAGGACAGTGTGGGTGGTGGGGAGGACAGCATGGGTGGTGGGGAGGACAGCATGGGTGGTGGGGAGGACAGCATGGGTGGTGGGGAGGACAGCATGGGTGATGGGGAGGACAGCGTGGGTGGTGGGGAGGACAGCATGGGTGGTGGGGAGGACAGCATGGGTGGTGGGGAGGACAGCATGGGTGGTGGGGAGGACAGCTTGGGTGGTGGGGAGGACAGCATGGGTGGTGGGGAGGACAGCATGGGTGGTGGGGAGGACAGCGTGGGTGGTGGGGAGGACAGCATGGGTGGTGGGGAAGACAGCATGGGTGGTGGGGAGGACAGCATGGGTGGTGGGGAGGACAGCATGGGTGGTGGGGAAGACAGCATGGGTGGTGGGGAGGACAGCGTGGGTGGTGGGGAGGACAGCATGGGTGGTGGGGACGACAGCATGGGTGATGGGGAGGACAGCATGGGTGGTGGGGAGGACAGCATGGGTGGTGGGGAGGACAGCATGGGTGATGGGGAGGACAGCATGGGTGGTGGGGAGGACAGCGTGGGTGGTGGGGAGGACAGCGTGGGTGGTGGGGAGGACAGCGTGGGTGGTGGGGAGGACAGCGTGGGTGGGGGGGACGACAGCATGGGTGGGGGGGAGGACAGCATGGGTGGTGGGGAGGACAGCATGGGTGGTGGGGAGGACAGCATGGGTGGTGGGGAGGACAGCATGGGTGATGGGGAGGACAGAATGGGTGGTGGGGAGGACAGTGTGGGTGGTGGGGAGGACAGCATGGGTGGTGGGGAGGACAGCATGGGTGGTGGGGAGGACAGCATGGGTGGTGGGGACGACAGCATGGGTGATGGGGAGGACAGCATGGGTGGTGGGGAGGACAGCGTGGGTGGTGGGGAGGACAGCGTGGGTGGTGGGGAAGACAGCCTGGGTGGTGGGGAGGACCGCATGGGTGGTGGGGATGACAGCATGGGTGATGGGGAGGACAGCATGGGTGGTGGGGAGGACAGCATGGGTGGTGGGGAAGACAGCATGGGTGGTGGGGAGGACAGCATGGGTGGTGGGGAGGACAGCATGGGTGATGGGGAGGACAGCGTGGGTGGTGGGGAAGACAGCATGGGTGGTGGGGAGGACAGCATGGGTGGTGGGGAAGACAGCGTGGGTGGTGGGGAAGACAGTGTGGGTGGTGGGGAAGACAGTGTGGGTGGTGGGGAGGACAGGGGGGGTGGTGGGGAGGACAGCGTGGGTGGTGGGGAGGACAGCGTGGGTGATGGGGAGGACAGCGTGGGTGGTGGGGAAGACAGCATGGGTGGTGGGGAGGACAGTGTGGGTGGTGGGGAAGACAGCATGGGTGGTGGGGAGGACAGCGTGGGTGGTGGGGAAGACAGCGTGGGTGGTGGGGAAGACAGCATGGGTGGTGGGGAAGACAGCATGGGTGGTGGGGAAGACAGCATGGGTGGTGGGGAGGACAGCATGGGTGGTGGGGAGGACAGCATGGGTGGTGGGGAAGACAGCATGGGTGGTGGGGAGGACAGCATGGGTGGTGGGGAAGACAGCATGGGTGGTGGGGAGGACAGCATGGGTGGTGGGGAAGACAGCCTGGGTGGTGGGGAGGACAGCGTGGGTGGTGGGGAAGACAGCATGGGTGGTGGGGAGGACAGCATGGGTGGTGGGGAAGACAGCATGGGTGGTGGGGAGGACAGCATGGGTGGTGGGGAAGACAGCATGGGTGGTGGGGAGGACAGCATGGGTGGTGGGGAGGACAGCATGGGTGGTGGGGAAGACAGCATGGGTGGTGGGGAGGACAGCATGGGTGGTGGGGAAGACAGCATGGGTGGTGGGGAGGACAGCATGGGTGGTGGGGAGGACAGCATGGGTGGTGGGGAGGACAGCGTGGGTGGTGGGGAGGACAGCGTGGGTGGTGGGGAGGACAGCATGGGTGGTGGGGAGGACAGCATGGGTGGTGAGGAGGACAGCATGGGTGGTGGGGACGACAGCATGGGTGGTGGGGAAGACAGCATGGGTGGTGGGGAAGACAGGGGGGGGTGGTGGGGAAGACAGCGGGGGTGGGGGGGAAGACAGCATGGGTGGTGGGGAAGACAGCATGGGTGGTGGGGAGGACAGCGTGGGTGGTGGGGAGGACAGCATGGGTGGTGGGGAAGACAGCATGGGTGGTGGGGAGGACAGCGTGGGTGGTGGGGAGGACAGCATGGGTGGTGGGGAGGACAGCATGGGTGGTGGGGAGGACAGCATGGGTGGTGGGGAAGACAGCATGGGTGGTGGGGAAGACAGCATGGGTGGTGGGGAGGACAGCGTGGGTGGTGGGGAGGACAGCATGGGTGGTGGGGAGGACAGCCTGGGTGGTGGGGAGGACAGCATGGGTGGTGGGGAAGACAGCATGGGTGGTGGGGAAGACAGGGGGGGTGGTGGGGAAGACAGCGTGGGTGGTGGGGAAGATAGCGTGGGTGGTGGGGAAGACAGCGTGGGTGGTGGGGAAGACAGCATGGGTGGTGGGGAAGACAGCGTGGGTGGTGGGGAGGACAGCGTGGGTGGTGGGGAAAACAGTGTGGGTGGTGGGGAAGACAGTGTGGGTGGTGGGGAAGATAGCGTGGGTGGTGGGGAAGACAGCGTGGGTGGTGGGGAAGACAGCGTGGGTGGTGGGGAAGACAGTGTGGGTGGTGGGGAAGACAGCGTGGGTGGTGGGGAAGACTGTTGGTGGTGGGGAAGAGAGTGTGGGTGGTGGGGAAGACAGCATGGGTGGTGGGGAAGACAGTGTGGGTGTTGGGGAAGACAGCATGTTTGGTGGGGAAGACAGTGTGGGTGGTGGGGAAGACAGTGTGGGTGGTGGGGAAGACAGCATGGGTGGTGGGGAAGACAGCATGGGTGGTGGAGAAGACAGTGTGTGTGATGGGGAAGACAGGGTGGGTTATGGGGAAGACAGGGTGGGTGATGGGGAAGGCAGGGTGGGTGGTGGGGAAGACAGTGTGGGTGGTGGGGAAGACAGCCTGGGTGGTGGGGAGGACAGCGTGGGTGGTGGGGAAGACAGCAGACATTGTGGGTGGTGGGAAGACAGTGTGGGTGGTGGGGACAGCGTGGGTGGTGGGGAGGACAGCTTGGGTGGTGGGGAGGACAGCAAGGGTGGTGGGGAAGACAGCATGGGTGGTGGGGAGGACAGCATGGGTGGTGGGGAAGACAGCATGGGTGGTGGGGAGGACAGCATGGGTGGTGGGGAAGACAGCATGGGTGGTGGGGAGGACAGCGTGGGTGGTGGGGAGGACAGCATGGGTGGTGGGGAGGACAGCATGGGTGGTGGGGAAGACAGCATGGGTGGTGGGGAGGACAGCATGGGTGGTGGGGAAGACAGCATGGGTGGTGGGGAGGACAGCATGGGTGGTGGGGAGGACAGCATGGGTGGTGGGGAGGACAGCGTGGGTGGTGGGGAGGACAGCGTGGGTGGTGGGGAGGACAGCGTGGGTGGTGGGGAGGACAGCATGGGTGGTGGGGAGGACAGCATGGGTGGTGGGGAGGACAGCATGGGTGGTGGGGAAGACAGCATGGGTGGTGGGGAAGACAGCGGGGGTGGTGGGGAAGACAGCATGGGTGGTGGGGAAGACAGCGTGGGTGGTGGGGAGGACGGCTTGGGTGGTGGGGAGGACAGCGTGGGTGGTGGGGAAGACAGCGTGGGTGGTGGGGAGGACAGCGTGGGTGGTGGGGAGGACAGCCTGGGTGGTGGGGAGGACAGCATGGGTGGTGGGGAGGACAGCTTGGGTGGTGGGGAAGACAGCATGGGTGGTGGGGAAGACAGCATGGGTGGTGGGGAGGACAGCGTGGGTGGTGGGGAGGACAGCATGGGTGGTGGGGAGGACAGCATGGGTGGTGGGGAGGACAGCATGGGTGGTGAGGAGGACAGCATGGGTGGTGGGGAAGACAGTATGGGTGGTGGGGACGACTGGGGGGGTGGTGGGGAAGACAGCATGGGTGGTGGGGAAGACAGCGTGAGTGGTGGGGAAGACAGCGTGGGTGGTGGGGAAGACAGCATGGGTGGTGGGGAAGACGGCATGGGTGGTGGGGAGGACAGCGTGGGTGGTGGGGAAAACAGTGTGGGTGGTCGGGAAGACAATGTGGGTGGTGGGGAAGATAGCGTGGGTGGTGGGGAAGACAGCGTGGGTGGTGGGGAAGACAGCGTGGGTGGTGGGGAAGACAGTGTGGGTGGTGGGCTGGAGACAGCGTGGGTGGTGGGGAAGACTGTTGGTGGTGGGGAAGAGAGTGTGGGTGGTGGGGAAGACAGCATGGGTGGTGGGGAAGACAGTGTGGGTGGTGGGGAAGACACTGTGGGTGATGGGGAAGACAGCGTGGGTGGTGGGGAAGACTGTTGGTGGTGGGGAAGAGAGTTTGGGTGGTGGGGAGGACAGCATGGGTGGTGGGGAAGACAGTGTGGGTGGTGGGGAAGGTAGCGTGGGTGGTGAAGAAGACAGTGGGTGGTGGGTAAGACAGTGTTGGTGGTGGGGAAGGCAGCGTGGGTGGTGAGGAAGGTAGCATGGGTGGTGGGGAAGACAGTGTGGGTGGTTGTGAAGACAGTGTGGCTGGTGGGGAAGACAGTGTGGGTGGTGGGGAAGAGAGTGTGGGTGGTGGGGAAGGTAGCATGGGTATTGGGGAAGACAGTGTGGGTGGTGGGGAGGACAGCGTGGGTGGTGGGGAAGACAGCATGGGTGGTGGGGAGGACAGCGTGGGTGGTGGGGAGGACAGCATGGGTGGTGGGGAGGACAGCAAGGGTGGTGGGGAAGACAGCATGGGTGGTGGGGAGGACAGCATGGGTGGTGGGGAAGACAGCATGGGTGGTGGGGAGGACAGCATGGGTGGTGGGGAAGACAGCATGGGTGGTGGGGAGGACACCGTGGGTGGAGGGGAGGACAGCATTGGTGGGGGGGAGGACAGCATGGGTGGTGGGGAAGACAGCATGGGTGGTGGGGAGGACAGCAGGGGGGGTGGGGAAGACAGCATGGGTGGTGGGGAGGACAGCATGGGTGGTGGGGAGGACAGCATGGGTGGTGGGGAGGACAGCGTGGGTGGTGGGGAGGAAGCGTGGGTGGTGGAAAGGAAGCGTGGGTGGTGGGGAGGACAGCATGGGTGGTGGGGAGGACAGCATGGGTGGTGAGGAGGACAGCATGGGTGGTGGGGAAGACAGCATGGGTGGTGGGGAAGACAGCGGGGGTGGTGGGGAGGACAGCATGGGTGGTGGGGAAGACAGCGTGGGTGGTGGGGAGGACAGCGTGGGTGGTGGGGAGGACAGCGTGGGTGGTGGGGAAGACAGCGTGGGTGGTGGGGAAGACAGTGTGGGTGGTGGGGAAGACAGTGTGGGTGGTGGGGAGGACAGCGTGGGTGGTGGGGAGGACAGCGTGGGTGGTGGGGAGGACAGCGTGGGTGATGGGGAGGACAGCGTGGGTGGTGGGGAAGACAGCATGGGTGGTGGGGAGGACAGCGTGGGTGGTGGGGAAGACAGCATGGGTGGTGGGGAGGACAGCGTGGGTGGTGGGGAAGACAGCGTGGGTGGTGGGGAAGACAGCATGGGTGGTGGGGAAGACAGCATGGGTGGTGGGGAAGACAGCATGGGTGGTGGGGAGGACAGCATGGGTGGTGGGGAGGACAGCATGGGTGGTGGGGAAGACAGCATGGGTGGTGGGGAGGACAGCATGGGTGGTGGGGAAGACAGCATGGGTGGTGGGGAGGACAGCATGGGTGGTGGGGAAGACAGCATGGGTGGTGGGGAGGACAGCATGGGTGGTGGGGAAGACAGCATGGGTGGTGGGGAGGACAGCATGGGTGGTGGGGAAGACAGCATGGGTGGTGGGGAGGACAGCATGGGTGGTGGGGAAGACAGCATGGGTGGTGGGGTAGGACCGCATGGGTGGTGGGGAGGACAGCATGGGTGGTGGGGAAGACAGCATGGGTGGTGGGGAGGACAGCATGGGTGGTGGGGAAGACAGCATGGGTGGTGGGGAGGACAGCATGGGTGGTGGGGAGGACAGCATGGGTGGTGGGGAGGACAGCATGGGTGGTGGGGAGAAGACAGCGTGGGTGGTGGGGAGGACAGCATGGGTGGTGGGGAGGACAGCATGGGTGGTGGGGAGGACAGCATGGGTGGTGGGGAGGACAGCATGGGTGGTGGGGAAGACAGCATGGGTGGTGGGGAAGACAGGGGGGGGTGGTGGGGAAGACAGCGGGGGTGGTGGGGAAGACAGCATGGGTGGTGGGGAAGACAGCATGGGTGGTGGGGAGGACAGCGTGGGTGGTGGGGAGGACAGCATGGGTGGTGGGGAAGACAGCATGGGTGGTGGGGAGGACAGCGTGGGTGGTGGGGAGGACAGCATGGGTGGTGGGGATGACAGCATGGGTGGTGGGGAGGACAGCATGGGTGGTGGGGAAGACAGCATGGGTGGTGGGGAAGACAGCGTGGGTGGTGGGGAGGACCGCCTGGGTGGGGGGGAGGACAGCATGGGTGGTGGGGAGGACAGCATGGGTGGTGGGGAGGACAGCATGGGTGGTGGGGAAGACAGCATGGGTGGTGGGGAAGACAGAGGGGGTGGTGGGGAAGACAGCATGGGTGGTGGGGAAGATAGCGTGGGTGGTGGGGAAGACAGCGTGGGTGGTGGGGAAGACCGCATGGGTGGTGGGGAAGACAGCATGGGTGGTGGGGAGGACAGTGTGGGTGGTGGGGAAAACAGTGTGGGTGGTGGGGAAGACAGTGTGGGTGGTGGGGAAGGTAGCGTGGATGGTGGGGAAGACTGGGTGGTGACGAAGGTAGCATGGGTGGTGAAGAAGACAGTGGGTGGTGGGTAAGACAGTGTTGGTGGTGGGGAAGACTGTGTTTAATGGGGAAAACAGTGTGGGTGTTGGGGAAGACAGCATGGGTGGTGGGAAAGACAGTGTGGGTGGTGGGGAAGACAGCATGGGTGGTGGGGAAGACAGTGTGGGTGATGGGGAAGACAGGGTGGGTGGTGGGGAAGACAGCATGGGTGATATGGAAGGCAGGATGGGTGGTAGGTAAGACAGTGTGGGTTGGGGAAGACAGTGTGGGTGATGGGGAAGAAAGTGTGGGTGGTGAGCAAGACAGTGAGGATGGTGGGGAAGACAGCATGGGTGATGGGGAAGACAGCCTGGGTGGTGGGGAGGACAGCGTGGGTGGTGGGGAAGACAGCATGGGTGGTGGGGAGGACAGCGTGGGTGGTGGGGAGGACAGCATGGGTGGTGGGGAGGACAGCAAGGGTGGTGGGGAAGACAGCATGGGTGGTGGGTTGGACCGCATGGGTGGTGGGGAAGACAGCATGGGTGGTGGGGAGGACAGCATGGGTGGTGGGGAAGACAGCATGGGTGGTGGGGAGGACAGCGTGGGTGGTGGGGAGGACAGCATGGGTGGTGGGGAGGACAGCATGGGTGGTGGGGAAGACAGCATGGGTGGTGGGGAGGACAGCATGGGTGGTGGGGAAGACAGCATGGGTGGTGGGGAGGACAGCATGGGTGGTGGGGAGGACAGCATGGGTGGTGGGGAGGACAGCGTGGGTGGTGGGGAGGACAGCGTGGGTGTTGGGGAGGACAGCGTGGGTGGTGGGGAGGACAGCAGGGGTGGTGGGGAGGACAGCATGGGTGGTGGGGAGGACAGCATGGGTGGTGGGGAAGACAGCATGGGTGGTGGGGAAGACAGCGGGGGTGGTGGGGAAGACAGCATGGGTGGTGGGGAAGACAGCGTGGGTGGTGGGGAGGACAGCGTGGGTGGTGGGGACGACAGCGTGGGTGGTGGGGAAGACAGCGTGGGTGGTGGGGACGACAGCGTGGGTGGTGGGGAAGACAGCATGGGTGGTGGGGAGGACAGCATGGGTGGTGTGGAGGACAGCATGGGTGGTGGGGAAGACAGCATGGGTGGTGGGGAAGACAGCATGGGTGGTGGGGAGGACAGCGTGGGTGGTGGGGAGGACAGCATGGGTGGTGGGGAGGACAGCATGGGTGGTGGGGAGGACAGCATGGGTGGTGAGGAGGACAGCATGGGTGGTGGGGAAGACAGCATGGGTGGTGGGGAAGACAGAGGGGGTGGTGGGGAAGACAGCATGGGTGGTGGGGAAGACAGCATGGGTGGTGGGGAAGACAGCGTGGGTGGTGGGGAAGACAGCATGGGTGGTGGGGAAGACGGCATGGGTGGTGGGGAGGACAGCGTGGGTGGTGGGGAAAACAGTGTGGGTGGTGGGGAAGACACTGTGGGTGGTGGGGAAGATAGCGTGGGTGGTGGGGAAGACAGCGTGGGTGGTGGGGAAGACAGCGTGGGTGGTGGGGAAGACAGTGTGGGTGGTGGGGAAGACAGCGTGGGTGGTGGGGAAGACTGTTGGTGGTGGGGAAGAGAGTGTGGGTGGTGGGGAAGACAGCATGGGTGGTGGGGAAGACAGTGTGGGTGGTGGGGAAGACAGTGTGGGTGGTGGGGAAGACAGCGTGGGTGGTGGGGAAGACTGTTGGTGGTGGGGAAGAGAGTGTGGGTGGTGGGGAAGACAGCATGGGTGGTGGGGAAGACAGTGTGGGTGGTGGGGAAGACAGAATGGGTGGTGGGGAAGACAGTGTGGGTGGTGGGGAAGACAGTGTGGGTCGTGGGGAAGACAGCATGGGTGGTGGGGAAGACAGCATGGGTGGTGGGGAAGACAGTGTGGGTGGTGGGGAAGACAGTGTGGGTGGTGGGGAAGACAGTGTGGGTGGTGGGGAAGACAGTGTGGGTGGTGGGGAAGACAGCCTGGGTGGTGGGGAGGACAGCGTGGGTGGTGGGGAAGACAGCATGGGTGGTGGGGAGGACAGCGTGGGTGGTGGGGAGGACAGCATGGGTGGTGGGGAGGACAGCAAGGGTGGTGGGGAAGACAGCATGGGTGGTGGGGATGACAGCATGGGTGGTGGGGAAGACTGCATGGGTGGTGGGGAGGACAGCATGGGTGGTGGGGAAGACAGCATGGGTGGTGGGGAGGACAGCGTGGGTGGTGGGGAGGACAGCATGGGTGGTGGGGAGGACAGCATGGGTGGTGGGGACGACAGCATGGGTGGTGGGGAGGACAGCTTGGGTGGTGGGGAAGACAGCATGGGTGGTGGGGAGGACAGCATGGGTGGTGGGGAGGACAGCATGGGTGGTGGGGAGGACAGCGTGGGTGGTGGGGAGGACAGCGTGGGTGGTGGGGAGGACAGCGTGGGTGGTGGGGCGGACAGCATGGGTGGTGGGGAGGACAGCATGGGTGGTGGGGAGGACAGCATGGGTGGTGGGGAAGACAGCATGGGTGGTGGGGAAGACAGAGGGGGTGGTGGGGAAGACAGCATGGGTGGTGGGGAAGACAGCGTGGGTGGTGGGGAGGACAGCGTGGGTGGTGGGGAGGACAGCGTGGGTGGTGGGGAAGACAGCGTGGGTGGTGGGGAGGACAGCGTGGGTGGTGGGGAGGACAGCATGGGTGGTGGGGAGGACAGCATGGGTGGTGGGGAGGACAGCATGGGTGGTGGGGAAGACAGCATGGGTGGTGGGGAAGACAGCATGGGTGGTGGGGAGGACAGCGTGGGTGGTGGGGAGGACAGCATGGGTGGTGGGGAGGACAGCATGGGTGGTGGGGAGGACAGCATGGGTGGTGAGGAGGACAGCATGGGTGGTGGGGAAGACAGCATGGGTGGTGGGGAAGACAGAGGGGGTGGTGGGGAAGACAGCATGGGTGGTGGGGAAGACAGCGTGAGTGGTGGGGAAGACAGCGTGGGTGGTGGGGAAGACAGCATGGGTGGTGGGGAAGACAGCATGGGTGGTGGGGAGGACAGCATGGGTGGTGGGGAAAACAGTGTGGGTGGTGGGGAAGACAGTGTGGGTGGTGGGGAAGATAGCGTGGGTGGTGGGGAAGACAGCGTGGGTGGTGGGGAAGAGAGCGTGGGTGGTGGGGAAGACAGTGTGGGTGGTGGGGAAGACAGCGTGGGTGGTGGGGAAGACTGTTGGTGGTGGGGAAGAGAGTGTGGGTGGTGGGGAAGACAGCATGGGTGGTGGGGAAGACAGTGTGGGTGGTGGGGAAGACAGAATGGGTGGTGGGCTGGAGACAGAGTGGGTGGTGGGGAAGACAGTGTGGGTCGTGGGGAAGACAGCATGGGTGGTGGGGAAGACAGCATGGGTGGTGGGGAAGACAGTGTGGGTGGTGGGGAAGACAGTGTGGGTGGTGGGGAAGACAGTTTGGGTGGTGGGGAAGACAGCCTGGGTGGTGGGGAAGACAGTGTGGGTGGTGGGGAAGATAGTGTGGGTGGTGGGGAAGACAGCATGGGTGGTGGGGAAGACAGCATGGGTGGTGGGGAAGACAGCGTGGGTGGTGGGGAAGACAGCGTGGGTGGTGGGGAAGACAGTGTGGGTGGTGGGGAAGACAGCATAGGTGGTGGGGAAAACAGCGTGGGTGGTGGGGAAAACAGCGTGGATGATGGGAAAGACAGTGTGGGTAATGTTACAGTTGTGATGGATAATATACACAAGGCAGCAGTAATGCTTCATGTGGCACCAGTAGCACCCCAGGCTGGTAGCCATGCTGCTGACTCACCACATCCACACCAAATGCCACCTTCAACCACCCACACACCACAACAACCTGCACCCACCAGCAGACCACATCTGGGATTGGCAACAGATGCCAATTGGTGCTAACGAGTGGATGTACATGTATTTTAGATTATGCTGGTCTCACAGGCCACAAAAATTACTTGAAAAAATAAAATACAGTGGAACCTCTACTTACAAGTGCATCCACTTGTGAGTTTTTGCAGATATAAGCAGTCACTTGGTTGATTTTTTGCTTCCAGACACAAGCGAAATTTCTAGATGCGAGCGAGCCTCAAGGGATGTTCCTTGACGCTGGTGAGCGGCTCTTGTTCTTGATCTAGGGAATTGGATCTCAGTTGTTTATTGGACTATCTTATTGAAACTTGGGCAGTGTATGATGGAAAGATGCTTCTTAACGTACACCAAAAATGAAAGAAATCGGACCATAAATAACAGAATTCACTTCTCAGCCATTAGCCACCCCTAATAGTATAATATAATAATAATAATAATAATAATTAAAGTAGTAGGTTGGTAGACAGCAACCGCCCAGGGAGGTACTACCATCCTGCCAAGTGAGTGTAAAACGAAAGCCTGTAATTGTTTTACATGATGGTAGGATTGCTGGTGTCTTTTGTCTGTCTTATAAACATGCAAGATTACAGGTACGTCTTGCTACTTCTACTTATACGTAGGTCACACTACACATATGTGTACAAGCATATACAGTGGACCCCTGGTTAACGATATTTTTTCATT